>NC_083560.1:29786069-30095182 GCF_019925205.1 Metopolophium dirhodum
GAGGCATACTTTTTCTTCAAATGGAAAACTAATGTCATCACGAGATATAAGATTAATCATTTGTTCAGAAGACAGAGATAGGAATTCATCATCTTTAACCACTATTCAGAAAATCATTATTATAATATCAATACTTTTTACAGACAGGGTAAAATTTAATAAAGCTTACAAAAAATGTGTAAACACAAAAACACAATGGTAGGTATATGGTAGGTATACCGAAAATACCACATAAAAATCAATATTGTGTGGCATTTCTTCACCACATACAAATATTTGACACATAGCCTATGACTATCAACAATTGAATATTTATATTATACACATACCAATACGTTTTGTTCGGTGACCATGATTTCACCACTATAAATATAATCTACCAAGGGTTGTAAGACCTAGGAGTCGAATTCTCTTAAATTTACAACATCTCCAACACTTTCAAGAAAACTGGTGAATATCGAACGGAACGATGGACTAGCTGATAATAAAACAACTCTATGTACATACACTTTTACACCGTCATCTGTTTATAACTTAATATCACATAACATTTCTTCTCTAAAAACCTAGAACGTGTTATTATTATATATTTTGATAGTTAAAATTACTAAAACGTCATAGGTACCTGCAGAGACTATGTGGAACTTGAAATAAACTGGGAGTATGACAGCTGTTTATGTATATTTTAGATTCATATCCGTTGGATTTCAGAACTCTCTTTTGGCCACTTGTCCATGGTATGACACGTTTTACAGAACCTATCCCTTTTACTATGTAGTATCAATTTGTAATAACTATTATAACTGCGAATAACGTCAAATTTGTCTTACTTCCCAAAAACTTATTTACTTGGTTTGCAATCTATTAATGATTAATAATTAAATTAAAACTTAACATATTACATTTTTGTACTGTATATTATCTAAATATCTGTACTATAATGTATATATATATTACATTTTACTTATTGTTAATAAGCATTTTAATAAAGTTTATAAATAATTAATGCTGCAAATCTAATGTATGCATGTTTTGTATGTTTTTCTTGACTATTTAAATTTTTTTCTTTCATTTTTGCATGCATATTTTACAATTTAAAATGCATATAAATCCTTAGGTACTAATCTAACCTTTAGAATTAGCTGTGAAATTAAGTAATTAATTTAATAAGCTGCCAAAAACTATTAAATAATGCAAAAAATTACATTATTAATAAGTTATATCATCTTCCCAAACACCAATCACCCTGTTATTAGTATTTGTGAATCATACGATTCAATTATTTTCCTCGCAAAACGCATAAGTAAGTTGATTTCTCAACAATAATTAAATACAACAATTACACATTTAATGAAGCATACTTTTTCTTCAAATGGAAAACTAATGTCATCACGAGATATTAGATTAATCATTTGTTCAGAAGACAGAGATAGAAATTCATCATCTTTAACAAATATTCAGAAAATCATTATTATAATATCAATACAATTTACAGACAGGGTAAAATTTAATAAAGCTTCCAAAAAATGTGTAAACATAAAAACACAATGGTAGGTATATGGTAGGTATACCGAAAATACCACATAAAAATCTATATTGTGTAGCATTTCTTCACCACATACAAATATTTGACACATAGCCTATGACTATCAACAATTGAATATTTATATTATACACATACCAATACGTTTTGTTCGGTGACCATGATTTCACCACTATAAATATAATCTACCAAGCGTTGTAAGACCTAGGAGTCGAATTCTCTTAAATTTACAACATCTCCAACACTTTCAAGAAAACTGGTGAATATCGAACGGAACGATGGACTAGCTGATAATAAAACAACTCTATGTACATACACTTTTACACCGTCATCTGTTTATAACTTAATATCACATAACATTTCTTCTCTAAAAACCTAGAACGTGTTATTATTATTTATTTTGATAGTAAAAATTACTAAAACGTCATAGGTACCTGCAGAGACTATGTGGGCCTTGAAATAAACTGGGAGTATGACAGCTGTTTATGTATATTTTAGATTCATATCCGTTGGATTTCAGAACTCTCTTGTGGCCACTTGTCCATGGTATGACACGTTTTACAGAACCTATCTCTTTTACTATGTAGTATCAATTTGTAATAACTATTATAACTGCGAATAACGTCAAATTTGTCTTACTTCCCAAAAACTTATTTACTTGGTTTGCAATCTATTAATGATTATTAATTAAATTAAAACTTAACATATTTCATTTTTGTACTGTATATTATCTTAATATCTGTACTATAATGTATATATATTACATTTTACTTATTGTTAATAAGCATTTTAATAAAGTTTATAAATAATTAATGCTGCAAATCTAATGTATGCATGTTTTGTATGTTTTTCTTGACTATTTAAATTTTTTTCTTTCATTTTTGCATGCATATTTTACAATTTAAAATGCATATAAATCCTTAGGTACTAATCTAACCTTTAGAATTAGCTGTGAAATTTAGTAATTAATTTATTAAGCTGCCAAAAACTATTAAATAATGCAAAAAATTACATTATTAATAAGTTATATCACCTTATCACCTTCCCAAACACCAATCACCCTGTTATTAGTATTTGTGAATCATACGATTTAATTATTTTCCTCGCAAAACGCATAAGTAAGTTGATTTCTCAACAATAATTAAATACAACAATTACACATTTAATGAGGCATACTTTTTCTTCAAATGGAAAACTAATGTCATCACGAGTTATTAGATTAATCATTTGTTCAGTAGACAGAGATAGAAATTCATCATCTTTAACAACTATTCAGAAAATCATTATTATAATATCAATACAATTTACAGACAGGGTAAAATTTAATAAAGCTTCCAAAAAATGTGTAAACATAAAAACACAATGGTAGGTATATGGTAGGTATACCGAAAATACCACATAAAAATCTATATTGTGTAGCATTTCTTCACCACATACAAATATTTGACACATAGCCTATGACTATCAACAATTGAATATTTATATTATACACATACCAATACGTTTTGTTCGGTTACCATGATTTCACCACTATAAATATAATCTACCAAGCGTTGTAAGACCTAGGAGTCGAATTCTCTTAAATTTACAACATCTCCAACACTTTCAAGAAAACTGGTGAATATCGAACGGAACGATGGACTAGCTGATAATAAAACAACTCTATGTACATACACTTTTACACCGTCATCTGTTTATAACTTAATATCACATAACAATTCTTCTCTAAAAACCTAGAACGTGTTATTATTATATATTTTGATAGTTAAAATTACTAAAACGTCATAGGTACCTGCAGAGACTATGTGGAACTTGAAATAAACTGGGAGTATGACAGCTGTTTATGTATATTTTAGATTCATATCCGTTGGATTTCAGAACTCTCTTTTGGCCACTTGTCCATGGTATGACACGTTTTACAGAACCTATCTCTTTTACTATGTAGTATCAATTTGTAATAACTATTATAACTGCGAATAACGTCAAATTTGTCTTACTTCCCAAAAACTTATTTACTTGGTTTGCAATCTATTAATGATTAATAATTAAATTAAAACTTAACATATTACATTTTTGTACTGTATATTATCTTAATATCTGTACTATAATGTATATATATTACATTTTACTTATTGTTAATAAGCATTTTAATAAAGTTTATAAATAATTAATGCTGCAAATCTAATGTATGCATGTTTTGTATGTTTTTCTTGACTATTTAAATTTTTTTCTTTCATTTTTGCATGCATATTTTACAATTTAAAATGCATATAAATCCTTAGGTACTAATCTAACCTTTAGAATTAGCTGTGAAATTAAGTAATTAATTTAAGAAGCTGCCAAAAACTATTAAATAATGCAAAAAAATACATTATTAATAAGTTATATCACCTTCCCAAACACCAATCACCCTGTTATTAGTATTTGTGAATCATACGATTCAATTATATTCCTCGCAAAACGCATAAGTATGTTGATTTATCAACAATAATTAAATACAACAATTACACATTTAATGAGGCATACTTTTTCTTCAAATGGAAAACTAATGTCATCACGAGATATAAGATTAATCATTTGTTCAGAAGACAGAGATAGGAATTCATCATCTTTAACCACTATTCAGAAAATCATTATTATAATATCAATACTTTTTACAGACAGGGTAAAATTTAATAAAGCTTACAAAAAATGTGTAAACATAAAAACACAATGGTAGGTATATGGTAGGTATACCGAAAATACCACATAAAAATCAATATTGTGTGGCATTTCTTCACCACATACAAATATTTGACACATAGCCTATGACTATCAACAATTGAATATTTATATTATACACATACCAATACGTTTTGTTCGGTGACCATGATTTCACCACTATAAATATAATCTACCAAGGGTTGTAAGACCTAGGAGTCGAATTCTCTTAAATTTACAACATCTCCAACACTTTCAAGAAAACTGGTGAATATCGAACGGAACGATGGACTAGCTGATAATAAAACAACTCTATGTACATACACTTTTACACCGTCATCTGTTTATAACTTAATATCACATAACATTTCTTCTCTAAAAACCTAGAACGCGTTATTATTATATATTTTGATAGTTAAAATTACTAAAACGTCATAGGTACCTGCAGAGACTATGTGGAACTTGAAATAAACTGGGAGTATGACAGCTGTTTATGTATATTTTAGATTCATATCCGTTGGATTTCAGAACTCTCTTTTGGCCACTTGTCCATGGTATGACACGTTTTACAGAACCTATCCCTTTTACTATGTAGTATCAATTTGTAATAACTATTATAACTGCGAATAACGTCAAATTTGTCTTACTTCCCAAAAACTTATTTACTTGGTTTGCAATCTATTAATGATTAATAATTAAATTAAAACTTAACATATTACATTTTTGTACTGTATATTATCTAAATATCTGTACTATAATGTATATATATATTACATTTTACTTATTGTTAATAAGCATTTTAATAAAGTTTATAAATAATTAATACTGCAAATCTAATGTATGCATGTTTTGTATGTTTTTCTTGACTATTTAAATTTTTTTCTTTCATTTTTGCATGCATATTTTACAATTTAAAATGCATATAAATCCTTAGGTACTAATCTAACCTTTAGAATTAGCTGTGAAATTAAGTAATTAATTTAATAAGCTGCCAAAAACTATTAAATAATGCAAAAAATTACATTATTAATAAGTTATATCATCTTCCCAAACACCAATCACCCTGTTATTAGTATTTGTTAATCATACGATTCAATTATTTTCCTCGCAAAACGCATAAGTAAGTTGATTTCTCAACAATAATTAAATACAACAATTACACATTTAATGAAGCATACTTTTTCTTCAAATGGAAAACTAATGTCATCACGAGATATTAGATTAATCATTTGTTCAGAAGACAGAGATAGAAATTCATCATCTTTAACAAATATTCAGAAAATCATTATTATAATATCAATACAATTTACAGACAGGGTAAAATTTAATAAAGCTTCCAAAAAATGTGTAAACATAAAAACACAATGGTAGGTATATGGTAGGTATACCGAAAATACCACATAAAAATCTATATTGTGTAGCATTTCTTCACCACATACAAATATTTGACACATAGCCTATGACTATCAACAATTGAATATTTATATTATACACATACCAATACGTTTTGTTCGGTGACCATGATTTCACCACTATAAATATAATCTACCAAGCGTTGTAAGACCTAGGAGTCGAATTCTCTTAAATTTACAACATCTCCAACACTTTCAAGAAAACTGGTGAATATCGAACGGAACGATGGACTAGCTGATAATAAAACAACTCTATGTACATACACTTTTACACCGTCATCTGTTTATAACTTAATATCACATAACATTTCTTCTCTAAAAACCTAGAACGTGTTATTATTATTTATTTTGATAGTAAAAATTACTAAAACGTCATAGGTACCTGCAGAGACTATGTGGGCCTTGAAATAAACTGGGAGTATGACAGCTGTTTATGTATATTTTAGATTCATATCCGTTGGATTTCAGAACTCTCTTGTGGCCACTTGTCCATGGTATGACACGTTTTACAGAACCTATCTCTTTTACTATGTAGTATCAATTTGTAATAACTATTATAACTGCGAATAACGTTAAATTTGCCTTACTTCCCAAAAACTTATTTACTTGGTTTGCAATCTATTAATGATTAATAATTAAATTAAAACTTAACATATTACATTTTTGTACTGTATATTATCTAAATATCTGTACTATAATGTATATATATTACATTTTAATTATTGTTAGTAAGAATTTTAATAAATTTTATAAATAATTAATGTTGCAAATCTAATGTATGCATGTTTTGTATGTTTTTCTTGACTATTTAAATTTTTTTCTTTCATTTTTGCATGCATATTTTACAATTTAAAATGCATATAAATCTTTAGGTACTAATCTAACCTTTAGAATTAGCTGTGAAATTAAGTAATTAATTTAATAAGCTGCCAAAAACTATTAAATAATGCAAAAAATTACATTATTAATAAGTTATATCACCTTCCCAAACACCAATCACCCTGTTATTAGTATTTGTGAATCATACGATTCAATTATTTTCCTCGCAAAACGCATAAGTAAGTTGATTTCTCAACAATAATTAAATACAACAATTACACATTTAATGAAGCATACTTTTTCTTCAAATGGAAAACTAATGTCATCACGAGATATAAGATTAATCATTTGTTCAGAAGATAGAGATAGAAATTAATCATCTTTAACAAATATTCAGAAATTCATTATTATAATATCAATACAATTTACAGACAGGGTAAAATTTAATAAATCTTACAAAAAATGTGTAAACATAAAAACACAATGGTAGGTATATGGTAGGTATACCGAAAATACCACATAAAAATCTATATTGTGTAGCATTTCTTCACCACATACAAATATTTGACACATAGCCTATGACTATCAACAATTGAATATTTATATTATACACATACCAATACATTTTGTTCGGTGACCATGATTTCACCACTATAAATATAATCTACCAAGCGTTGTAAGACCTAGGAATCGAATTCTCTTAAATTTACAACATCTCCAACACTTTCAAGAAAACTGGTGAATATCGAACGGAACGATGTACTAGCTGATAATAAAACAACTCTATGTACATACACTTTTACACCGTCATCTGTTTATAACTTAATATCACATAACATTTCTTCTCTAAAAACCTAGAACGTGTTATTATTATTTATTTTGATAGTTAAAATTACTAAAACGTCATAGGTACCTGCAGAGACTATGTGGGCCTTGAAATAAACTGGGAGTATGACAGCTGTTTATGTATATTTTAGATTCATATCCGTTGGATTTCAGAACTCTCTTTTGGCCACTTGTCCATGGTATGACACGTTTTACAGAACCTATCTCTTTTACTATGTAGTATCAATTTGTAATAACTATTATAACTGCGAATAACGTTAAATTTGTCTTACTTCCCAAAAACTTATTTACTTGGTTTGCAATCTATTAATGATAAATAATTAAATTAAAACTTAACATATTACATTTTTTGTACTGTATATTATCTAAATATCTGTACTATAATGTATAAATATATTACATTTTACTTATTGTTAATAAGAATTTTAATAAAGTTTATAAATAATTAATGCTGCAAATCTAATGTATGCATGTTTTGTATGTTTTTCTTGACTAATTAAATTTTTTTCTTTCATTTTTGCATGCATATTTTACAATTTAAAATGCATATAAATCCTTAGGTACTAATCTAACCTTTAGAATTAGCTGTGAAATTAAGTAATTAATTTAATAAGCTGCCAAAAACTATTAAATAATGCAAAAAATTACATTATTAATAAGTTATATCACCTTCCCAAACACCAATCACCCTGTTATTAGTATTTGTGAATCATACGATTCAATTATTTTCCTCGCAAAACGCATAAGTAAGTTGATTTCTCAACAATAATTAAATACAACAATTACACATTTAATGAGGCATACTTTTTCTTCAAATGGAAAACTAATGTCATCACGAGATATTAGATTAATCATTTGTTCAGAAGACAGAGATAGGAATTCATCATCTTTAACCACTATTCAGAAAATCATTATTATAATATCAATACTATTTACAGACAGGGTAAAATTGAATAAAGCTTACAAAAAATGTGTAAACATAAAAACACAATGGTAGGTATATGGTAGGTATACCGAAAATACCACATAAAAATCAATATTGTGTAGCAGTTCTTCACCACATACAAATATTTGACACATAGCCTATGACTATCAACAATTGAATATTTATATTATACACATACCAATACGTTTTGTTCGGTGACCATGATTTCACCACTATAAATATAATCTACCAAGCGTTGTAAGACCTAGGAGTCGAATTCTCTTAAATTTACAACATCTCCAACACTTTCAAGAAAACTGGTGAATATCGAACGGAACGATGGACTAGCTGATAATAAAACAACTCTATGTACATACACTTTTACAACGTCATCTGTTTATAACTTAATATCACATAACATTTCTTCTCTAAAAACCTAGAACGTGTTATTATTATTTATTTTGATAGTTAAAATTACGAAAACGTCATAGGTACCTGCAGAGACTATGTGGGCATTGAAATAAACTGGGAGTATGACAGCTGTTTATGTATATTTTAGATTCATATCCGTTGGATTTCAGAACTCTCTTGTGGCCACTTGTCCATGGTATGACACGTTTTACAGAACCTATCTCTTTTACTATGTAGTATCAATTTGTAATAACTATTATAACTGCGAATAACGTTAAATTTGTCTTACTTCCCAAAAACTTATTTACTTGGTTTGCAATCTATTAATGATAAATAATTAAATTAAAACTTAACATATTACATTTTTGTACTGTATATTATCTAAATATCTGTACTATAATGTATAAATATATTACATTTTACTTATTGTTAATAAGAATTTTAATAAAGTTTATAAATAATTAATGCTGCAAATCTAATGTATGCATGTTTTGTATGTTTTTCTTGACTAATTAAATTTTTTTCTTTCATTTTTGCATGCATATTTTACAATTTAAAATGCATATAAATCCTTAGGTACTAATCTAACCTTTAGAATTAGCTGTGAAATTAAGTAATTAATTTAATAAGCTGCCAAAAACTATTAAATAATGCAAAAAATTACATTATTAATAAGTTATATCACCTTCCCAAACACCAATCACCCTGTTATTAGTATTTGTGAATCATACGATTCAATTATTTTCCTCGCAAAACGCATAAGTAAGTTGATTTCTCAACAATAATTAAATACAACAATTACACATTTAATGAGGCATACTTTTTCTTCGAATGGAAAACTAATGTCATCACGAGATATTAGATTAATCATTTGTTCAGAAGACAGAGATAGGAATTCATCATCTTTAACCACTATTCAGAAAATCATTATTATAATATCAATACTATTTACAGACAGGGTAAAATTTAATAAAGCTTACAAAAAATGTGTAAACATAAAAACACAATGGTAGGTATATGGTAGGTATACCGAAAATACCACATAAAAATCAATATTGTGTAGCATTTCTTCACCACATACAAATATTTGACACATAGCCTATGACTATCAACAATTGAATATTTATATTATACACATACCAATACGTTTCGTTCGGTGACCATGATTTCACCACTATAAATATAATCTACCAAGCGTTGTAAGACCTAGGAGTCGAATTCTCTTAAATTTACAACATCTCCAACACTTTCAAGAAAACTGGTGAATATCGAACGGAACGATGGACTAGCTGATAATAAAACAACTCTATGTACATACACTTTTACAACGTCATCTGTTTATAACTTAATATCACATAACATTTCTTCTCTAAAAACCTAGAACGTGTTATTATTATTTATTTTGATAGTTAAAATTACGAAAACGTCATAGGTACCTGCAGAGACTATGTGGGCATTGAAATAAACTGGGAGTATGACAGCTGTTTATGTATATTTTAGATTCATATCCGTTGGATTTCTGAACTCTCTTTTGGCCACTTGTCCATGGTATGACACGTTTTACAGAACCTATCTCTTTTACTATGTAGTATCAATTTGTAATAACTATTATAACTGCGAATAACGTCAAATTTGTCTTACTTCCCAAAAACTAATTTACTTGGTTTGCAATCTATTAATGATTAATAATTAAATTAAAACTTAACATATTACATTTTTGTACTGTATATTATCTAAATATCTGTACTATAATGTATATATATTACATTTTACTTATTGTTAATAAGAATTTTAATAAAGTTTATAAATAATTAATGCTGCAAATCTAATGTATGCATGTTTTGTATGTTTTTCTTGACTATTTAAATTTTTTTCTTTCATTTTTACATGCATATTTTACAATTTAAAATGCACATAAATCCTTAGGTACTAATCTAACCTTTAGAATTAGCTGTGAAATTAAGTAATTAATTTAATAATCTGCCAAAAACTATTAAATAATGCAAAAAATTACATTATTAATAAGTTATATCACCTTCCCAAACACCAATCACCCTGTTATTAGTATTTGTGAATCATACGATTCAATTATTTTCCTCGCAAAACGCATAAGTAAGTTGATTTCTCAACAATAATTAAATACAACAATTACACAATTAATGAGGCATACTTTTTCTTCGAATGGAAAACTAATGTCATCACGAGATATTAGATTAATCATTTGTTCAGAAGACAGAGATAGGAATTCATCATCTTTAACCACCATTCAGAATATCATTATTATAATATCAATACTATTTACAGACAGGGTAAAATTTAATAAAGCTTACAAAAAATGTGTAAACATAAAAACACAATGGTAGGTATATGGTAGGTATACCGAAAATACCACATAAAAATCAATATTGTGTAGCATTTCTTCACCACATACAAATATTTGACACATAGCCTATGACTATCAACAATTGAATATTTATATTATACACATACCAATACGTTTCGTTCGGTGACCATGATTTCACCACTATAAATATAATCTACCAAGCGTTGTAAGACCTAGGAGTCGAATTCTCTTAAATTTACAACATCTCCAACACTTTCAAGAAAACTGGTGAATATCGAACGGAACGATGGACTAGCTGATAATAAAACAACTCTATGTACATACACTTTTACAACGTCATCTGTTTATAACTTAATATCACATAACATTTCTTCTCTAAAAACCTAGAACGTGTTATTATTATTTATTTTGATAGTTAAAATTACGAAAACGTCATAGGTACCTGCAGAGACTATGTGGGCATTGAAATAAACTGGGAGTATGACAGCTGTTTATGTATATTTTAGATTCATATCCGTTGGATTTCTGAACTCTCTTTTGGCCACTTGTCCATGGTATGACACGTTTTACAGAACCTATCTCTTTTACTATGTAGTATCAATTTGTAATAACTATTATAACTGCGAATAACGTCAAATTTGTCTTACTTCCCAAAAACTAATTTACTTGGTTTGCAATCTATTAATGATTAATAATTAAATTAAAACTTAACATATTACATTTTTGTACTGTATATTATCTAAATATCTGTACTATAATGTATATATATTACATTTTACTTATTGTTAATAAGAATTTTAATAAAGTTTATAAATAATTAATGCTGCAAATCTAATGTATGCATGTTTTGTATGTTTTTCTTGACTATTTAAATTTTTTTCTTTCATTTTTACATGCATATTTTACAATTTAAAATGCATATAAATCCTTAGGTACTAATCTAACCTTTAGAATTAGCTGTGAAATTAAGTAATTAATTTAATAAGCTGCCAAAAACTATTAAATAATGCAAAAAATTACATTATTAATAAGTTATATCACCTTCCCAAACACCAATCACCCTGTTATTAGTATTTGTGAATCATACGATTCAATTATATTCCTCGCAAAACGCATAAGTAAGTTGATTTCTCAACAATAATTAAATACAACAATTACACATTTAATGAGGCATACTTTTTCTTCAAATGGAAAACTAATGTCATCACGAGATATTAGATTAATCATTTGTTCAGAAGACAGAGATAGGAATTCATCATCTTTAACCACTATTCAGAAAATCATTATTATAATATCAATACTATTTACAGACAGGGTAAAATTTAATAAAGCTTACAAAAAATGTGTAAACATAAAAACACAATGGTAGGTATATGGTAGGTATACCGAAAATACCACATAAAAATCAATATTGTGTAGCATTTCTTCACCACATACAAATATTTGACACATAGCCTATGACTATCAACAATTGAATATTTATATTATACACATACCAATACGTTTCGTTCGGTGACCATGATTTCACCACTATAAATATAATCTACCAAGCGTTGTAAGACCTAGGAGTCGAATTCTCTTAAATTTACAACATCTCCAACACTTTCAAGAAAACTGGTGAATATCGAACGGAACGATGGACTAGCTGATAATAAAACAACTCTATGTACATACACTTTTACAACGTCATCTGTTTATAACTTAATATCACATAACATTTCTTCTCTAAAAACCTAGAACGTGTTATTATTATTTATTTTGATAGTTAAAATTACGAAAACGTCATAGGTACCTGCAGAGACTATGTGGGCATTGAAATAAACTGGGAGTATGACAGCTGTTTATGTATATTTTAGATTCATATCCGTTGGATTTCAGAACTCTCTTTTGGCCACTTGTCCATGGTATGACACGTTTTACAGAACCTATCTCTTTTACTATGTAGTATCAATTTGTAATAACTTGTATAACTGCGAATAACGTCAAATTTGTCTTACTTCCCAAAAACTTATTTACTTGGTTTGCAATCTATTAATGATTAATAATTAAATTAAAACTTAACATATTACATTTTTGTACTGTATATTATCTAAATATCTGTACTATAATGTATATATATTACATTTTACTTATTGTTAATAAGAATTTTAATAAAGTTTATAAATAATTAATGCTGCAAATCTAATGTATGCATGTTTTGTATGTTTTTCTTGACTATTTAAATTTTTTTCTTTCATTTTTGCATGCATATTTTACAATTTAATATGCATATAAATCCTTAGGTACTAATCTAACCTTTAGAATTAGCTGTGAAATTAAGTAATTAATTTAATAAGCTGCCAAAAACTATTAAATAATGCAAAAAATTACATTATTAATAAGTTATATCACCTTCCCAAACACCAATCACCCTGTTATTAGTATTTGTGAATCATACGATTCAATTATTTTCCTCGCAAAACGCATAAGTAAGTTGATTTCTCAACAATAATTAAATACAACAATTACACAATTAATGAGGCATACTTTTTCTTCGAATGGAAAACTAATGTCATCACGAGATATTAGATTAATCATTTGTTCAGAAGACAGAGATAGGAATTCATCATCTTTAACCACCATTCAGAATATCATTATTATAATATCAATACTATTTACAGACAGGGTAAAATTTAATAAAGCTTACAAAAAATGTGTAAACATAAAAACACAATGGTAGGTATATGGTAGGTATACCGAAAATACCACATAAAAATCAATATTGTGTAGCATTTCTTCACCACATACAAATATTTGACACATAGCCTATGACTATCAACAATTGAATATTTATATTATACACATACCAATACGTTTCGTTCGGTGACCATGATTTCACCACTATAAATATAATCTACCAAGCGTTGTAAGACCTAGGAGTCGAATTCTCTTAAATTTACAACATCTCCAACACTTTCAAGAAAACTGGTGAATATCGAACGGAACGATGGACTAGCTGATAATAAAACAACTCTATGTACATACACTTTTACAACGTCATCTGTTTATAACTTAATATCACATAACATTTCTTCTCTAAAAACCTAGAACGTGTTATTATTATTTATTTTGATAGTTAAAATTACGAAAACGTCATAGGTACCTGCAGAGACTATGTGGGCATTGAAATAAACTGGGAGTATGACAGCTGTTTATGTATATTTTAGATTCATATCCGTTGGATTTCAGAACTCTCTTTTGGCCACTTGTCCATGGTATGACACGTTTTACAGAACCTATCTCTTTTACTATATGTAGTATCAATTTGTAATAACTTTTATAACTGCGAATAACGTCAAATTTGTCTTACTTCCCAAAAACTTATTTACTTGGTTTGCAATCTATTAATGATTAATAATTAAATTAAAACTTAACATATTACATTTTTGTACTGTATATTATCTAAATATCTGTACTATAATGTATATATATTACATTTTACTTATTGTTAATAAGAATTTTAATAAAGTTTATAAATAATTAATGCTGCAAATCTAATGTATGCATGTTTTGTATGTTTTTCTTGACTATTTAAATTTTTTTCTTTCATTTTTACATGCATATTTTACAATTTAAAATGCATATAAATCCTTAGGTACTAATCTAACCTTTAGAATTAGCTGTGAAATTAAGTTATTAATTTAATAAGCTGCCAAAAACTATTAAATAATGCAAAAAGTTACATTATTAATAAGTTATATCACCTTCCCAAACACCAATCACCCTGTTATTAGTATTTGTGAATCATACGATTCAATTATATTCCTCGCAAAACGCATAAGTAAGTTGATTTCTCAACAATAATTAAATACAACAATTACACATTTAATGAGGCATACTTTTTCTTCAAATGGAAAACTAATGTCATCACGAGATATTAGATTAATCATTTGTTCAGAAGACAGAGATAGGAATTCATCATCTTTAACCACTATTCAGAAAATCATTATTATAATATCAATACTATTTACAGACAGAGTAAAATTTAATAAAGCTTACAAAAACTGTGTAACAATAAAAACACAATGGTAGGTATATGGTAGGTATACCGAAAATACCACATAAAAATCAATATTGTGTAGCATTTCTTCACCACATACAAATATTTGACACATAGCCTATGACTATCAACAATTGAATATTTATATTATACACATACCAATACGTTTCGTTCGGTGACCATGATTTCACCACTATAAATATAATCTACCAAGCGTTGTAAGACCTAGGAGTCGAATTCTCTTAAATTTACAACATCTCCAACACTTTCAAGAAAACTGGTGAATATCGAACGGAACGATGGACTAGCTGATAATAAAACAACTCTATGTACATACACTTTTACAACGTCATCTGTTTATAACTTAATATCACATGACATTTCTTCTCTAAAAACCTAGAACGTGTTATTATTATTTATTTTGATAGTTAAAATTACGAAAACGTCATAGGTACCTGCAGAGACTATGTGGGCCTTGAAATAAACTGGGAGTATGACAGCTGTTTATGTATATTTTAGATTCATATCCGTTGGATTTCAGAATTCTCTTTTGGCCACTTGTCCATGGAATGACATGTTTTACAGAACCTATCTCTTTTACTATGTAGTATAAATTTGTAATTACTATTATAACTGCGAATAACGTCAAATTTGTCTTACTTCCCAAAAACTTATTTACTTGGTTTGCAATCTATTAATGATTAACAATTAAATTAAAACTTAACATATTACATTTTTGTACTGTATATTATCTAAATATCTGTACTATAATGTATATATATTACATTTTACTTATTGTTAATAAGAATTTTCATAAAGTTTATAAATAATTAATGCTGCAAATCTAATGTATGCATGTTTTGTATGTTTTCGTTGACTATTTAAATTGTTATCTTGATATATATTTGAAAAAATCATAATTTTTTAGTGAAAATCGGTAAAAATATCATTTCCACATCAAGATCATGTCTAAGATATTAATAATAACATATAACTAGTTTGCAAATTAATCCATCAATCATATCGAATTTGATATTATATACAAACCTACACTATAGCAAAACATTTCAGTTCTAAATGGCTGACTTACATCTCTCCAATCTACATTCTAATATGAGATTACATCAAGTTTTATGGCTCATACATTATATTATGTTAAAACATGTAAACTTTCCATAAGTTCAATCATAATTATCATAATCTCACTGAAAATATATATATATATAACTAATATTTTGTCTTTAAAAACTGGTACATTCATATTTACCTTTGCTTAAAATTATTATTTTAGTTTAAATATCTTAAAAACTGTATTCTTAGAGCCACAGTCATCAGCTATATAATATAACACCTATACTATCATTAAAATGTTCACTAATTTGCATCACTATACCTTTCTCGAAATGCACAAACCTATAACACCTCGGTCAAGAATAAAGCATTGATTTTCTGATTAAATATAAGAACACTATATTTTTTTGATTTTCCATCAACGTAACATATAAATCATATAGATATTTGTCTCCAATGATCGTTAAATATATGAGAGTATTTATGCTGGAACCATACCCGATCGCTTATATTATAATAAATCATATGATAGGTGGGTAGGTACAAATTATATCTTATATCCATCAATTAACACTCATTTACTCAAAATACTAGGAATTTATTTTATGTTTTTAGACTAGATACATAATTATTTTATACACTATTTTATTTACTTTATAAATAATGTGTAACGCGTGTATATTGCCATCACAATTAAGGATATATCTTAACATGTCTAGTAGATATTAAATAATTAGTCGTAGTTTGATTTTGTATAGGTATAATATATATTGAATATTCATACTATAAATAATAAATATAGCTTTTACTGTATTCGACTTTACTCTTAATAATTGATAGGTATACAGATTTGTATAATAATATCATATTTCCAACAAAAATATATACAAACTCCATATTCATATTAAAAATCAGCAGATTTTCAAATATAAATCATATTAGATAAAACCATATTATGATAAATATTATATTTCTATATAGTTGTCATAAATATCACCATTTAGATCGTAAATATAAACATATTTATACTTCAACACATATGAGTAAATAAATAAAAAATCTCTGTCTTTAGAGTTTACGTGTAGTCAAATCTATATAATTTAATGCTAAAAGATTTTTTACGATCATTATTATTTGTTTGTTATCACATATTGTATATACTAATATACTTTAGAAGTATCAAGTACCCCCGAATAATATTTTCAAATTAAAACACAAAACTAAAATCGTTCTTCTTCGTTTAAACTTTAAATATCTAATTTCGTCCAAACTTGAACTTAAAATAACAATAAAACAGTATGTTTATATATTTTTACATTTTTTGGTTACTGTATTAACAACTTACGTGGACTCTTGATTTCAATTTTTAATCCTTAATTGGTTATTAATTTAAATTTTGATCTACAAAATAATTTGTACATTTTCAATTTGATAAATTTAGTCGAAATTTGAACTTTATGCTTATAAGGAAAAATCTTGCTCATGTATTTTTAATATTTTTATACTAATTTTGTAACAATGTCTGAGTATTATATTTGCAAGTTTATTGTCCCAATAAATAAAATTGAATTGATAGTAAATATTTATAGATAAAAATAAATAAAAACAATAATAACCAAAACCAATTTTGTCGAAAACTAACTTTGCGAAAAAAGTCCTATTTTAATTTTTTTTTTTTTCTTAGGGCCTTTGAAAAATATTAGGGATTTTGACCTCTTGAAGTACCAACTAGTTTGACTATCAGATTGCTACCAAAAAATAAAATGACATAAAATATCG
Source organism: Metopolophium dirhodum (assembly GCF_019925205.1). Lineage (NCBI taxonomy): Eukaryota > Metazoa > Arthropoda > Insecta > Hemiptera > Aphididae > Metopolophium > Metopolophium dirhodum. Next base: position 29,803,959 of record NC_083560.1, read on the forward strand.
TTTACAGGGAAGTTCTGTCTCAATAAATTTAATGGTTTTTGTTTTGTAGTTATGATCTTAAGAAACTCATTAAAATAATATCAAAACCTTCTTTATAATGTCCTATTATTTAGTAACCCGACGGTGTAACCTTGACGATTGTGTATGTGTTAAAATTATAATTTTTGAAATTGTTGTTAAAACTATACATATAATTTACATTTACAAATATTTAAATCTATACGGTAGCGAGTTTTAATATTGTTATATAAGAAATGAAATAACAAATTTGTTGGTAAAATTTTATAATTGTTTCGAATTCATGGCAATAGCATTGCCGGGTCAGCTATCTTATACCTATATGAAAATCCCGTGTCACAATGTTTGTCCGACAAACTTGGTATAAATTTCATATATACAATTTCAAGCCTTCGCCATTTTGACTCTTTTTTAGCTATTATTATAGCCATAAAAAATGTTCAAATTTTGTAAAATTGTTTAAATTACTGTCGATAAAAACTTATGGGTTCCACCTGGTAAAATATCTTGAAAATATAACGCAATGTTCGCCAATAGTCGCTTTATAGTTCATCAAATATTAAAGATACACAGGCACAATTATATTGTATATGCAATGAAAAAAAAAAAAGGTGGATAAGTGGATGTTGCTCTGCTGTACAGTAGGTTACAAGTGGCTCACTGTAATGGATGGTGTTAAATTTGAATTCAATGATATAATATCATTGTATAAGAAAAACGATTATGAGCGAAAACGGTCAGTCAGCCTATGCTATTATCAAGTATATTTGATGATATTATTGTGAATAAAGTAATTTATATATAACCTATTTACGTGGAGCCTTGTTTTAAATTTTCAATCCTTAGCCATAAAAGTTAAACATTTTATACATTTTTAACTACAAAATAATTAATAAATTATAAATTTGATAAATGTTGTCAAAATTTGAGCTTTAAATGCTTATAAAAAAAATTGTGCATATGTATTTTTAATATTTTTCAACTGCTATTAGAACGATATATCAGAAGCCTTATATTAAATGGTCACGCTTTTTTACCCAACAAATAAAATTTTATTGATATTTATAGAAAAAAAAAACTAAAAAAATTGAAAACTGACATTGTCCGTAAACAGATTTTCAAAATTTTATGGTGTATAGAAAATGCTAATATAAACATTCAGTGAAATTTTCAAGTATCTACAGTCATTTGTTTTTTAATTACAATAAAATAAGAAAATTGTTACATGAGAAATCGATTTTTGTTAATCCAACTGAATCGAAACGTCTCATCTTTCACTCCATAATAACTGCATTGTCCGTCTGGGTATCATATCTAGACATCATGCTGAACGAAAATGTGTCAAATGAAACACGATAGCGTAATGTTCGTGGTTTTAGTTCACTTGTAGATAACGAGGTGACCAAAAATTGAACAAAGTAATATAAAGGTCAATTATCATGGTAGACATTATTTATTAATTTATTGTGATTTCAACAGGCTCCTGGGAATATCTGTGCTGATTGTTTGAGTCCATCGGCCAAAAACAAATTCGGTGAAGTGGAACCGTTACCGTAATACAGTGCACGGGCGATTGTGACCATCGTTGTATCCGTCTTGTTTAGCAATTATTAAATGCGGCCTTTTTGACCACTGTGCTAACTTTCGGAACCTGATGATTTTGTCAAGACTGTAGAACGTGCTATGAAATTCCATCGCGTTCAATGTCTGAAGTATTTTGTAAGTGTACAATTTAAATTAAAACAAAAATAGTGGTGTTAAATTTGTTTTATACTCAGATGACGTACCTATTTATTAAACGTGCGATCGAGGTTATCATTTGCAATGTCTTCAACCTCCTGCAGCTTTGGATGTGGATAAACCCAAATCGGCATGGCGATGTTCGTTTTGCACAGATCACGACCATTTTTAGTAAGGTAGATGAGCGTCTGATGATCGCGAGGATGGGGAAAATATGAGTCTAAAAACCCAAAGGTATGTTAATAAATGAAATATTTATGCGACTACCTAGTATTTATTAATCTACTTCAGATTTCATTGTTTTCGAAAAGAATATGGTTTTAATTTCTGTGCCGTGTCTTATCTCAAAATTATTACAACTCACACTGAACTTATAGACTGTACGTAGTGTTATAGTGTATGCATTATTTGCTTTACAATATTTATCAAACTTGTGTAATGTAATATGGAAATTTGATTGAATTATGTAATTTGCACCATCACAGGTAGTTAAAAATATGGATTGTAAATTTGCACCAAATTAAATTGTTCTTTATCTCTTTTGATAGTACCTACATGCACGTTTCGATACCTAGTAGACCAATAGAGTTAATTAAGATATTATTGAGATATGAGAAGCTAATAATAGTTATAACTTATAACTTATCCTACATAATATTCTATTTTAGTTTCTTATTTCACTAATACCTATTCACACCGACATCGTTCTACAATACGTCAGAATATTGACTTAAAAGGTACCATATAACAATATACAATGTATGTTATGAAAAAACATATATAAATATATTATATATACCTATTATTACGATAGATATAATCAAGGCTGGGATTTAACGAGTTAAAAAGTTAAAGTTAAGTTAAAACTTAAAAAGTTAATTTTATTTTAACTTTTTAACCTGACTAGTTACTTTTGTCTTCTCATTAACTTAACTGTTAACTTACTACATTTATTTTTTAATTAACGTGAAATTATAGAATTCATTTTTAATTTTAAGAAAAAAGTTAAATTAATTTATTTTGTTTTTAATTTAATTATATTTCGTTATTTCAGACTATTTTGTTTTCATGTCAAAAAATATTTACCATGAATTGTTTAAAGTTAAAAATTTATATCATTTGAATTTAACTTATATGGAAATACTGTATACAGTATAAACACTATGCCTATAATTTAGTTTTGGGTTGGAAGTAAATTAGGCACGCTAGCGTTGTGTAAACAAATTAACTTTTTTTTAACTTAATAAAAAGTTAACAAAAAGTGTGCATTAACTTTTAACTTAACTGAGTTCACCTATAGTTAAATTTACTTTTAACTTTTAACTTTTTGTTATTGATGCATATTAACTTAACTTAACTGAGTAAAATAAATTATTAACTTGACCAGCCTTGGGATATAATAACATATTTATTTTTTTTCAAAAATTCATAAAAGACATACTGTGTGAATGCCATACGTGAATACGACAGTTCAGACGTCAAACTTTCTTATAAAACTTTCCAGACAACAGTTAATACTGTGGTGGATAGTTTTTGTTTCTCTTGACGCCTTTGAATGTTACTGGGAATCATTTACTTTTTACCCCTCCCTAAAGTAGCAAATAGACCATTTTCGTATGCTGAAGTAAAAAAATCTAAAAGATTTTTTAGTCAGTAGGTACCCCAAAATATGATGACCGACACACATGAAAAAAAAATATTAAAAAACAAACCTTATTGTAGAACTAATACATTCATCCCTCATAATTAAAAAAAATATATTATTGTAAAGCCAACAAATTCTCCACTCAGAATCGAAAATCAAAAATATCAAATCCTAAATTCCAAATTAAGTTGTTAAAAAATATTAATTTCATATATTTTTTTAATGTACCTAATTATTATCCAGAAAATTTTTTGTATTCATATTATAATAATGAAAAATTTGTTCCAGTTTGAACTCCAATTTCTGTAAACGTGAAAATCCAAGTACTGTAAGTAGGAAATTGTAGTGCTATTATTTTCATTTATAGGTACATATCAAATTTAACTGTTTATTTTTATTATTATCAGGTGAACAATGAGAACACTAATAAACTAGACAATGGCGAAGAGCTGAACATTTATAAAGATGTAGTGGAAAAACAGAACATTGGATTGTATGTAGATTTGATGTAAAATAGTTACATGACAAGACAACTATTGTTCAAACTGAAGACGATTCAGTGCAGATTCGAGTGTATAACGTACGTCACCATCGTCCAAAATATATCACATCATTGATTGGAACACTGGTCTTAAAACATAGTTCTGGAAGGAAAGCACGATTGATTAAAGTAGATTCAAATGAAACTGAAACAACCTACCTTTCACAACTTAGAGCCGGGGAAAAAAGAAAAGGGTAATGACTGAGGCTAGTGACAATAAGGCCAATATTATTTCTTTCAGTATATATTAATATATTGTAATTTTAACAGGAAAAGCTTGGAATCCATGTGAGGTTTGATGTATCTACGTGATAATAAATACTGAAAATAATATTAATTGACCTTTCTTACTTTTTTAAATTTTCTGTCGCTAGCCTCAGTCTGTATCTTTTTCCTTATTCCCCGGGTCTAGGTAGGTAGCGAAAGGTAGATTGTTTCAGTTTTATTTGAATCTAATTCAAGCAATCGTGCTTTCCGTCCAGAACTATGTTATAAGACCGGTGTTCCAAACTATGAAGTGATATTTGGACGACGGTGGCGTATTTATCCTCTTTATATGAACATCAACAATATTAAAGTCAATACATAATATTGTAATTTTGTTATATATTTCAACAACCATTTTTAAAGAATGTAAACTAATTGTTATTACATCTTGTCTCAATAAACCTGAATTAAAGTGGTTATTATTGTTATATTTATCTCATAAACTTCAGATTAAAAAGTTGTAAACTAAATGTTTTTAAATTTGTTTTTAAAATTTAAACTAAGTTGACCTAAATAGAAATGGAGTTTTTCTGGCGTTCCCGGCTGTCTTTCAATTTTAGATTGGAGATAACCTGAAAAGATGAATCAAGCGTGATATATTTTGCTAAAACGACTAGATCCATATAGTCTTCACTTACCTACTGAATTCAATGAGTATTCATCCATACCTTTGTCTCTCATACCGCGGAATAGTTACGATACATTTTACATTACAATTTTTCAAATTATGTTTTAGTTTTGAAAAATAAGTAATAACCAACCAAATGACAGCCCTCAAGAGTTTTATTAAACCATTATTACAATAGTAGGCAACTATAAAAATACGCTTGGTCTGCACATAAGTATAACATTTTTCATTTATTAATACAGAAATTAAAAATTTAAGTCTGATATAAATTTTTGTTGAGCAATTTAAAATAGCCAATTTGTAAATCTGTTTTTTAGATAAATTTTAATTGTAAAAACATTAATTTAAGTAATGTAGTTTATTTTTTCTTTATTTTTTTGAAATTTCATTATTATTTTTAAATAAAGTAAAGTGTATTTAGGTATTTACGGCGGGGTACAGTGTGGTTTGTTTTGTGCACAATCATATTCTATCGACGAACGAAATTATGACGTGCTAAAATGTAACAATTATTGATAATTTATTATAATATTGAACACTGCAGTAATGTACCTATTTTGCCTATACAATACGCCGGCCAACACTTTATGCTTAAGCAAAATGCAGGGAATAGGTACCTAATATGGCCATGCCTTGCCATCAAGACTTACCTATTGTTAGATCTAGAAGGACTGTAAGAAATAAAAAGTCTAGAATGAAAATTCAAATACGCTTCTAAAAACGTACTCTCTTCGGGAAATTTTCAAAAGCGGATTAACATTAAACATTAATATTGCGCATCAGTTGTTACGTCATCCCGACATCCCGTACAGCATATTGTTAAAGGATATGTCCAACTATGCATCATTATAAATTGTACAGTTTATAATAAGCATTACTAATGATTTGCGATTTAATAATAATTGAACGCTGGTAGTTACCGGGCTTGTTATAGATTACATAGACATTTATTAGAATTTGGATTTTTGGAATTTGTTTTATGACAATATTCTGTTCTACAGATAATAATATTCTTATTTCTTAGTATTGATAAACTTTTATAGAACTATGATTCTATAATTATGTAGCGAGCTGTGACTATTTACCCAATTACCTAAAATATAACACCTTTCTAGGCAGTAGATCAAAGTGTATACGTAATCGTATATAGTACGCGCCGCGTAACATTAATAACAATAATAGCGTATGCGCTGCGTGTGTAGTAGTACAACGAATATCGAGCGTGACCATGAACAGCGTGCGTCAATATATATATGACTACTTATATAAATAACTCGCATAAAATGTCCATATAGATCGTGTGTGATATAGAATAAAAATGCCACACATGTACAACAACATATATATAAGTTCAACTTCCTGCCGTGGGCGTAGCGCGTGACAATCCCGCGAGATTACCATATATGGTTATTCAGAGTAAAGTAGAGACAGGGACTGAACCATCGAGGAGAGCTGATGGACAAGCGTTCATCAGACGAGCAACCGACGAGCTTAGGAACAGTCATCAGGAACTATATAGTCACATCTCGCTAGATTTTAGTCGTATAATTGGACTTAGAATAATTTTTATATATCAACAACAGTTAAATAAATTAAATAAACGTAACTATACTATACTTTAAACTCAAGTTTGTAACAGGACATAAAATATAATCACTACAAAAAAGGCTAGAGCCAACAACTATTATTTACGACAGCCAATCACAGCGTAGGACGAGTACAACCAATCACAGGACAGAACGAGAGTGAAACACCACATTTTGGACTTAAAAAGGAATTACAAGTACTTCCATACATCATATGAACATCAAAAGCACATCAACGGATAGGGGAAGTCAAGACGAAGACATCATTACCTTCCCCATGGTCGTAACCCCAAAAACGTCGGAGATACCATCAAATCCATCACGAGAGAAAACACAACAGACAACCGGATAGTAGACACGTTTACTAGTTAGTACGGATAATAGTACTTATACTAGCAAGATTTGGCATAGCAACAACACACTCTCATTCCTCATTCAAGCTTCGACCAAACTACAACGAAGACTGAAGACTCCGATCCATGGCGTTCAAGTGCCACGACCGGCGAACAACAACCGGTACGATCCCGTGTGCAACTCTCTCAGAGTATCACCCCAAATCGATCGTACGGTCTAACGACAATTCCAGAACATTGCCGGTTGCCTATATATCTTTGTCCACGGAGTTAACTAAGTGGTAACCTCTCGTTATATCCGACGTCGGAGAATGGCTTAGGCCGGAACTCCGATGCAGATACTCGATGCGCCACCATAAGATTCGTGCGACATAGATTTGGCCCAACGTGAAGGACAGCGAAGGCGGGTCTCACAAAATACAGACACGGGGATTCGACACTTAGGTAAACGACCAAAAGACGGTTCAAATTGTGAAACAAATTGTCCTTTTCAGGACACCTCGGATAAAACAAGTCCCCCCAAGCGCGCCTGCCTAGGCCTCGCTCAATCCAAACAGAGATTGTAATTAGACGCCACTTATTTGAGCGGGCCTAATTCAATTATCTGTTCCATCCATTATTTTGTAATAACGACTAAATCCTTTTGTATTATATAACTATTAACGGGAAAAAGGTGTTTCCCATACCCAAATATTGTAATATGTAAAATTATATAAATAAAGGACTAATTATATGTATAAAACAGATGTAATTCATGGTAAATGGCAATATAACTGAATAGTTAAATTAACAAGCAACGTTTCAAGTTCTACATTTTTACCTTCATTCTTCTATTCATTGACTGGGGAACGTTACAATTATATGATATTACTAATAAGTAGGGTGGAGGACTTGTAGCTCTAAAAAGTCACCAAATATGCATTTAAATATACAAAATATGCACTTGAGTATAAAAAATATGCATTTTTTTAATGTGGATATTTTTGAATAAAAAATAAGAATTTTTCTGTTGGTACTTATTATTTTGATGAAAAAATTGTATTTACAACTTTATTTAACAACTTACAATTAATTATTTGATAATATATTTAATTAATAACCCGACAAATTGCGGCATTAGATCGGCAAATCTCGAGAAATATCGTCGATAATATCAACGTTATTTTGGATGTATAAATAAATAAATAAAAACGTTGAAGAAAAAATATTGGTAAACCTATAAATTATTTAAAATATGCATCTAAAAGTATAAAAAAAGAAAAAATTTGCCCTAAAAACCAAAAAAATGCAAAATATGCCCTAAAAACCATAAAAAACGCAAAATATGCTCTAAAAACCAAAAAAACGCAAAATATGCATTTATATGCACAATAAAATTTCAAAACTAGCTTTGTGGTAGCATGAAACGCATTTGTTTCGCACTCTGCTATTTTTGTGACTGTGCAAAAAAAATATGCAAATGCTACAAGTCCTCTGCCCTACTAATAAATAGTGATAATTAAGTTTATAACTATATTATACCTACTACTATAGATAAAATATATATTGTATTTTGGAACCGAAAAAAACCAAAATAACCTCTACATCAAAATATAGGTTTTGGTTTCGGTTCCTAAAAAAAATGTATGTAAGTGTTCCGGTCCCAAGATTTTCAAAAAGATTTCGGTTCAAACCCGGTCAATTCTGGACTTTGATACGGTTCCAAGACCTGCTATAGACACTCAACATTTTCACCAAATATTAAAGTTCTGTAAAAGAATTATGTAAAATTTTCTGTTTAAAAATTCATAAAAGTTTTTGTTTTTATATTTAGCTATAACATTAGATATTTTTATAGAAGGTTCCCAACAAGTTTTTCTACCTCTAACAGAAAATGTTCACATACAAGTTACGCTATTTATAGTTATGAGATATTTTCGATTTTTATATTATAACGATACACAGATTGGCCGCACACGAACAATTTATATACAAATGCATAATACAATACCTATAGTATAATATACTATTTGCACAGATATATACTAGCTAAATAAGTACTCCTATATAATTTACATTGTTGCCTTCGCCATTTTGACTCTTTTTTAGCTATCGATGGCCGCCATTTTCTCGGGGAGCAAAACATTTCATTAATTACACAAAATGTATTAGATACAACATCGTTTTTAATGGTAAAATGAAATAGTGAATGTAAAATGACTTACATAAAATATTTTTTTTGTTTTTAAAACTACAGGTTTAGAAACAATAACATACAATACAAAATAAATCGTAATTAATCTTATTTGTCATATGAAATACCATGCCATTGCCCCCCGACCTTGACGCGTTATTGATTCACGGTGGGAGTTCGCTATCTAGTAATATATAGATGTCTGTGACTGTTTGTCATGAATTATTTTTATTTTATTTATATGTTTTGAGTATCATTTTTTGTAAATCAAATCTTATACTCTGATCAAATAAATATCTGAACTTTACCATGTATATTATTTTACATATTTAATTTGAAATTTAAGTTTTTCGTAATCATTTTCCTCGCTTTAGCATTATTTGATATTATGTGTTTTATTATGTGATTGGATGAAAAAATATTTGTTGTTCTGCAGGAGCGCGAATCACGGTTTATCTCACGCTCTGGTAGGTAAGGTTCAACATTTTTATTGTATATTGTAGTGACGGATACTGGGTTACTCACGGCCACATTAACTGTTGTCGAATCACTAATCATTACTACGAATAACACCGGTATAAGACCAATACCATTAATATATAAGTATACAAATCTCGAAGATTGTATTCTACCTATTTCTACCTATTTAAGTTATAAGTAACCCAACTTATTGTTTCTACCAATGATTGAATGCGGAAAACTTATGAGGAATCATAAAATAAATTATCAAAACTATTAGATATAAAAAGAAATTTATTTATGAATTTCTAATTCAAAATAATTTAAAGTTTTCCGAATTTTGACGAATTTTGTAAAAATTCGAAACCCTCAGACGCTCATAAAAATTCCTATGGATTTATGCTCAACTTTTTTTTTTCTTATTTACACTATCAACTTTTGAGGAACCTTCTATTAAATTTTCAAGGTTTTTCACCAAGCAATACATTTTTATTGACATCCATAATTTAAAAAAACTAATAAAAATCAAAATTGTCTTATAAGTTATATTGTCTTATAGTTTGTACTTTTGAAAACATCAACAACACGCATTCAAATTTTCATATAACAACCGTACAGTGTGAACGTGTTCTCGTTTCCGCTGTCATCTATTATAGTTTAAAAAAGTTTAAACATTAAAAAAAAATATTAGCACAGAACGGCGTACAATAATGATGAATTAGCCATAAATCGAAGTTGTTGACTTGTTTACGAGTTATTCTGTCTGACTAGAATTTTTGTTGATAATCTGTAATTCAGGCCGCTTTGTGCTAATTTTCTCATTAGTATGAATTTTTGTTGACAAACTGTAATTCACGTCGTTCTGTGCTAATATTTTTTTTTAATGTTTGTACAGTTGAACATCTTGAAATTTTTTTGAATAAGATATTTTTTCAAGTTGAGGCACATAATTTGAGTATTGATTTCACTTCTTTATTAAGCCCCAAATTCTATTTTTTCAACCGTGGCCCTTTTTAGCACAGAACTTTGAGATTGATTTCACATCTTTATTAACACCAAAGTTCTATCTTTTCTCCCAATCTCTTCAACTTACGCACAGAAAGCCTTTTTTACTTCTCCGAAGTAGTTTTTTTGAGGATTTCAATTATTTTTCCGAAGCACGTTGTATTGTGATATACTGAGGATTATATATATTATTATATTTAATTTTATTTGGAAATATGTTTCTTACATATTATAAATTCAAATATTAAAGACAAGCAAACATGAACTTATATACTTTATTGTAATTATTGTAAATATGCATTATAATAATACTATTGTTTATCGTATAAATATCGTGTAAATTAATCATAATATAATATATTACAGCCATAATTTAAATTTATATCAATTATATTGTTGTAAACAAGTCAACAATTCCGAAGTAGTTTTTTTGAGGATTTCAATTATTTTTCCGAAGCACGTTTTACTGTGATATCTCAGGACAATGTAATTATTTTACTTTGAATACTAAAATGTAGGCGTTTTTGGAATTCTGGGGCCACTTTTGTATTTTTGTGATTTGGTAGTTAATAACAGTTAAAAAGATTTATTTTTTCTCGTATATACCTATAATCCATGTATGTATATATAAGCTATGATTTTAGTCTAATGTAATCTCATACAATATTTCAATGTATGTATGATTGATTAAAAATATAAGTATCTGCAATATTATTCAGGATAGGTTAGCTTGATAGTATTGTGTATGTAAACATACAATAACAAGAATGTATGTATGTTCCCACATGTATGCACATTGCACATTGGTACTACAGATGCGACGTTAGTTATTGTATATTTCTAAATTTAGGTAATAAACCGCATAAAGTATCTGCTGAAATGAGAGATATTGTTAATAGTTCTTAATTTTCCGATATTATAACTTATAAAATAATATATGGCGGTGGTGTTATATGTCTGTGTGTATGTACATGGTAAAATAAAATATTATACAAGTGATATGACTGTTGTACGTATGTGCTGATAAAATATACGCATCGGTCACTTGAGTGATATGTAAGTTGTTGATGTGCAAGCACACATGCGTTTTCTCATATGTAAGCGTGAAAAAATATGTTTTTCTCGAGTCGGGAGGGTTTCGTTGGTGGTGACTGTGACTGGTAATGGTGTGTGTTTTTCCCGTGTACATGCATGAATTAATATATATAATATATATACATGTCGGTCAGGTTATTGATAATATGTAAGTTGTTGTATGCGCGTTCGTGTATGTGTTTTCTCATGCACAGGTATGAAAAATATAGAACACGAGATCAGAGGATCGAGGGATCAAGAATAAGTGATAGGTAATGATTAAGGATTAGTGATCAAGAGGGGTATATGTGTAATAATAATATGGTAGGTGTGATACATAATGTAAAAAATAAATATTACACAAGTGATATGGCTTTTACATGTATGTGTTTCTCATGCGTTCTTAAAATATATCAATTGTTGATTAACAATAGTTAAGGTTTTATTAGCATACAAACATGTCGATGCATGACTAGTCTTGATGAATGTTGTTTTTCTCAGATGTGTTACATAACAATTGATCAAGACGTTGTTTGATACATAATGTATTCGTTGGTTCGAAAGTACAAAGGAGATATGAAAATTAATATACCGTTGGATATATAATATGGATGAGGCATCATATAAATTTTTATATATTATTACCTAGAAGATGTTGAAATACCGAGAAATATATGTTACTCAGATAATGATACAATTTTATAATCCATTTAATGGATAAGTAAGAACCTTGTAAATATTTATTGTAAACATTAATATTATTTTAATAATTGAAAATACTTTTTATATATCGTGTGTTTTTGTTTCATATAAATTATTTAATTTCCTATAAATATTAGATTAATCTACGTCTCACATTGCGTAGGTGCTGGTGCGGGATGTTTGGCGAATGTTGATTGAGACGGCTGTGGTGTAGCCTTATGTAGCATTATTACCAATAAATAAAAAAACTTTGTATCATGATCGGGGGGGACGAGCAGTTAAATATAATATATTCAGGGTGAATCGTAGGATCCTATAGATATAAATACCATAGGTTAGGGGCAGATATGTAGATATCAGAATCTTAAATAATATATTTAAATTACTAGGATTCCATTTCAGTTATAATTATGGTTTATTGTCTACTAAGCACTGACAAATAATAATACTCGCAAATATAATATACCTAAGCTATGTTCTATTATAATATGTGACTGTATCGTAGTCATACATAGTCGTAGTGTGTATTGAGATCTGAGGTGTATAGTGAACTGCTTTACTAATCCATGGTGTGTGTTGGTCATAGCCCTTGCAATTATGTGTGTGTGTTTTAATATTAATGTATCGATCAGCAGTTACGTAAGGTAGAGTTCGTATTATATACATAAGTGTTATGAAACATATAAATATGTTATATTATTATATTTATAATTGTTTTTAAATATCACGGTTGTTTTTATTTTACACAAAAATTAATATATTTAAATGAAAAGTAAGTATAAGCATATTTGTGTTTAATTTAAATATATTTGTTGGCGCCGACGTAACTCCTACGATACATGGCGGTAAGCCACGACGACTCGCGTCGGTATGGGAGTGATGTGACACTGGTCTTTTGATATTAAATTCTAACACAAAGTTTGATCGTTAAATGATAGTGTATAATGTATGGAATTGAATTAATAATAATGTACATAAATAAATATTGCACAGAGTCGCGACCGTGAAGACTTCTCTTTGACGGTCAGCGAATAATGTAATGTTCTCGACAGCTTGGTACCTACTATCGTAGTTCTAATAGCAGATAAGTGGCTGCCGAGATATTATAGTTGCGGGTCGCAGACAATTTGTTTGATGTTGTAGTCGTGGTTGATAATAAATAAAAGACAGTTGTTGTTTTATTGTGAATTTTATTATATTGTTGATAATTTTTCTAAGTCCAAAATATGCTCGTACAGAGTGGCGTGAAGGTAATTGCACTAATGGGTGGTAGTACACGTCTGAAAACAGGCCGATTCGGGCTCCCTTATATATGAGGTTCCCCGTACCCCATGCCTATAGCTACTGTATCTCGACTCACGGATGTGATGTGTGTGACCATCGTTCCGGCCCACGCATTTTATGACTTCCAGTATAATTCTGTGTATTTGATTTGATATAATCATTTTTAATTTAATTTTAATATTTTTTATAATGACTATCGTTGCGTACAGTGTTGTAATCAAAATAATCATTCTACTGTTTCATATTTTTATATATTGAACAGTGTGGTATACAGAGCAATTATATGGTTCAATGAGTTCCTAATATCCGTTTCTCAAACAAGACATTAAAATTTAATATTATTTAATAAACAGAAGGAACCCTTATTTCCGTTTCTATTATCCGATATATGCCGAATTACAGTATAGCTAATCTATAGTATAGTATAATTACTATTATATTACAATGGTGTTGTTAAGTAGTAACTGGCTTACTACAATAATAATAATTACGATCATAAACAATAATGATATGTCTTTATGACAATTTATTGCAAAACACAAAACAATAATAATTGATAACGATACCACGGCGGCGATGTCAGTGATAACTGATAGTCGTTGATGTGTTACGATAATGAAAACGTCGGCGGCGGCGGCAGATGATAGGACGGTGACCCCAGCTGCTGATTGCGGCGGCACAATGACGTCACGGCTGCGGCGGCGACGAGTACTTATTTAATTTTTAACGGATCACGTTCAAAATTTTAGTGCTATCAAACCGACACGGTATACGCACTCGAATATGTATTGGCATAGGCCCACTCACCAACGAGTACAAATTGTTCCGTGAGCGGTGATTTAGTCGCGTCGCACACGCGGTTGCCGGATTGAGGCACAATAATATTATGTACCAATGTACAGCCGAATCAAATCGTCCAAACGGCGATCGGAACACGACGAAAAATAACGCATAATATTATATCGACTCGAACGATGTAAGTACTTGCAAGTTGCAAACGCACCACGTGGAATCAACACGAAATGCCACGGCAGTCACGAGTGTAACGCAAAACGCACAGGCCGTTGTACATCGGCACCGTGGAACGCAGAAAAATGACTGGCGTCGCGGAGACGACGTCCGAGCCGTCCAGATTATGAAGTCTAAAGTTCGGGAATCACCGTGTTATCGTGCGGTATCACGCGGAAATGTCGGTGGTGACATCCAAATGTGAAAAGGCGGCAGTTTAAACAATATTAGATTAAATGTTGTATTATTTCAAACATTAAAATAAATGTAGTAGGTATATAAACAGTGAAGTCGAAATAGGATAGTATAATTTTTGCATTTAGTGACCAAACTATATACTCAAAGACGACGTTTAAGACCCTCAGAGTCGATATCCTCTATTCTCCTTAGTCAGTATACCTACTAGTTACACAAATTCATAATATTATGTGTCATAAATATATAATTTTGTGTATGTTGTCGAGTAATCCTTTGAGCTGTATAAAACAGTTAGATCTATGTATTTTAATAAGAATTACAATTTTGTAGTAGTAATTGACGAGGGATGGCGGGGGTGAAAATACTTTTTAGGGTGGATGGATTGGAATGTTTAAATGCATCTACGTAATTGCGACTATGTATTTTGTAAGTATGACTTTTGTGTCTTAATATATTGATATGTACCTGTAGTAAGCAAGTTACTACTTAACAATAAAACAAATTCCACAGGTACATAATTACACTATACTATAATTTAGATACTGTAATTCGGCATATATCGGATAATAGAAACGGAAATAAGGGTTCTTTCTGTTAGTAAATAATATTACATTATTAGTTCTTGTTTAAGAAACGCACTGAACAATATAATTGCTCTGTATACCACAATGTACAAAATATAAAACAGTAGAATGATTATTTTTAGTACAACGCTGTACGTGACGATATCCAATATAAAAAATATTAATGATTATCTCAAATCGAATACACAGAATTATACTGGAAGTCATAAAAGGCGTGGGCTGGAACGATGTTCACACAAACCACATCCGTGAACGGGATACAGTATCTATAGGCAAGGGGTACGGGGAACTTAATATAAAAGGGAGCCCGAATCGGCCTGTTTTCAGACGTGTACTACCACCCATTAGTGCAATTACCTTCACGCCACTCTGTACGAGCATTATTTTGGACTTAGAAAATTATCAAACAATATAATAAAATTCACAATAAACAACAACTGTCTTTTATTTATTATCAACCACGACTACAACATCAAATAAAGTGTCTGCGACCTGCATCTATAATATCTTGGCAGCCACTTATCTACTATCAGTACTACGATAGTAGGTACCAAGCTCCCGAGTATATTACACTGGCGCAGTTGAACAAAGAAGGTTCAAGGAGTTAAAGACGAGGCGAGCAGTCGAAGCGGCGGATTTAAATTTCCAAAGGCGAGTCTAGCAGTCAAGGCGGCTACATTCAACTTCGGAGATCCAGTACCGACGCAGCGGCTACACCACGTCAGTAGCTCCACGGAGGTAACAGTTAAGGTCTGATCAACCAAGGCGACTCCGGGATCAACGAACAATTCAAGACGGGCCAGCAGACAATCAAGGAAAATGAACGCAGCAGTGGCAACATCGTTGTTGTGAGTATATTAATTAAGTGAAGATAGATAATTAAATTAAGATTGTATAGCTTGAAGTGCACGTCTCACGTTGATACATATATATCAGCGTTTATTTTATACTTGGTGGTGGTGTAAAATATTAGGGAAAAATATTCGAATAAAAATAGATAAAGAAAAAAAATAGGAAACAAGCTTGGGAAGAACTATATACGTATTTTATGATAGACAGCTGTAGACTGATCTAGGATTTTTATGGTACATAGACGGCAAGGACCGATCTAAGATTTTTTTGTGATAGGCAGCAGGGACTGACCTAAGTATTTGATGATATTTTGTGATAGGCAGCAGGGACTGACCTAAGTATTTTATGGTATTTTGTGATAGACAGCGGAGACTGATCTAATAAATTAAAGTAGACGGCGATAGGCTGATCTAGGAAATTGATGCACGCGCGTAGCATTTTTGAATTATATATGAGAATAGTTGATTAAAGTGAAATATTGAATTTTGAATTGAAATATAGAATATAATTGTTGAAAGAAGTTAATTGATATATATTGAAGAAAAGAGATTTTGAATTAAAAGGCAGTAGATGACCTTGTTAAAGTAATTGACGTCAAATTTTGAAAAGTTTTGAAAAAAAAAAAAGAAGGAATTAATTATAGGGGCGCCCTAGGATAAGAAATAGTATAACGTTACTAAGAATAAGTTGATAGAATAATTATTAGAAATCATTGTTAATGTTTAGAAGGTTAAATGGTAAAGCGCGTAAATTAGGAAATTAAATCATTTAGGAAAAATTAGTAATAAGACTTTTATAGTCTATAGTCTATAAAAATAAGGGATAGGAAGTCGAATATTATTGGAGGGATTTACGGAGTAGCTAACCGGGGATTTTTTTTTATAATATTCGAGCGTAGTACGAGCGCGTACGCATAAAAACATCGCGGAACAGGTCGAGGGAAACGGGTGAGGGGATACCGTATCGAAATTTAACACGCGTAACATAGGCGGTCGAACGTTTTACGTGTTATTAGATAGGTATACTCATCCATATCCAACGTACGACGCGCGTTAACGTAATTTCTTTTATTATTTGTGCATGATAGTTATTTTATAAGTAATAATTTTTACGTGTTATTAATTTTGGTGACGGTAGTTACGTATTATTAGTTTATAAATCAATAATAGTATATACATGTAGAGTAAATACTTTTGGTAATTACTCACGCGGATAGGATATTAATAAATTTAGTAGATATAATTTATTAAAAATTATATATATGTAATGTTTAGATAAATATATGTCAGAATCCGATAGTTCAGATATTGACACTAGTTCTGCGGACAGTTCAATAAAAGTTGAAAAATATAAACCGAGGAAAGAGTTAAAAGAGGCAATTTTGAAAGACGCTGTAAAGAAAGAATTTTTAGAGCAAACTAGGAAACACATAGTTAAAACTGTTAAGAAAAAGTTAGTAAGAACACATAGTTTAACAGAACAGATAGGTACCGCGCCACGAAAACAAACCGTAGGTCGTTTAGGTACTAGGTCAGACTCAAGCGTAATTCACGTGCAGTTAGAGTCAGTGGTTAAGAAAAAAATGAGTAAAATGGATTTAGATAAAGCAATTGCTATGATACCTATTTACACGGGCAAAAAGGACGTAGCCGAATTTATAAATATTTGTGAAATCGCAATTAAAGAGACAACGGAAGCAGATACATCGATATTATTAAAAATAATTACTTCTAAGTTAACAGGAAATGCGTTAGAAGTAACAAAATATCGAAATTTAGAAACATGGGGAGCAATAAAAACAATATTAGAAGGGGCATTCGAACAAAAAGTATCGGAGAGGGCCCTATCAATAGCTTTAAACACGGCACGTATGGCCGAGGGAGAAAGTGTGGCAAAATTCGCTAGTAGAATCGAAGAGTTATATTATAAACTCTGCGTGGCAAGTACGATAGGTCTAATTCAGGCCGAGGCAGATATAGTGAAAAAACAAACAAAGAAACAGGCGTTGATCATATTTATGACAGGGTTACCTCATCACCTATATACAGTACTGAAAAGTCGAAATCCCAGTACATTGGAACAATGTTTCAAAACGGCGATCGATGAGATGCTCGAATATGAGTCAAAAGTAGAAATGGACAAATTGCAGAGACAAATTGGTAATGGAAAACAGGCAGACGTTAATAACGAGGAAAAACGACAAAATGGTGGTAATACAAATAACGCAGTTAATCGCGGAGGAAACAGTAATTCAAATCAAAGCAATAGAAATAATAATTTCAACGGGCATAACAACAGATATGTTAACCACAACAACCGCAATAATTATGGGAATAATAATCAGAGCGGATATGGCTCACACATGGTTAATCGCGGCGGTTATCGAGGCGGAAACGGCTATGGACGGAATTTCAATACCAATAATGTACAACAAAATAATATTAACCGAGGCACCGGATGTTACACTTGTGGTAGATCTAACCACATAGCACGAGATTGCTGGAGCAATCGACCTAATGCGCAACAAACTACGTATAACAATAATCGTGTAAACGGCACGCGCCATGCGAACAACAACAATAATGTTCGTAGGGACAATAACAATACTCAGGGTGTACTTTGCAGTTACTGCAATAAGATAGGTCATGAAATTTCAAACTGTTATACAAAACAGAAAAACGAAAGAAGCACGTCGGGAAACGCCAACGGACCATCACCAGTGGGAGTCAGATTGGTCCAAGAAAGAGTTCAAGACCCACACACAGGATTTTCCACATCACAGCAAAATTAATAGACAACCACATTACTTTAGAATCACCCAGTTTTAATAAGAATCAAATTAAATTATTAGTCGATACTGGGGCGGATCTAAATATAATTAAAATTAATGCATTAAAAGGAAACACTGAAATTAACGAAAACGAACAAATTTATTTGAAAGGCATCAATGAAAAAATAGTTTCTACAATAGGAAAAACAGAAATAGAATTAATAACTAATAATGAAGCATTCGAAACACAATTTTATGTTGTAAACAATATTTTTCCGATTCTGGCAGACGGAATTATTGGTAATAAATTTCTAATAGATAATCATGCAGTAATAGACGTAGCTAATAACACGCTAACAATAAATAATAATAAAACCGGAAGCGATAGTGATATCTGTTTTACATTAAAACCGTGCTCAGAAACAATAGTACAAATCGATATACCAGATACAGAAATGAATAATAAAAATATTTTAATTAATAAACAAGAATTAATACCGGGCGTATATTGCGCGAATATTTACAATACAGTCAAAAACAACAAAATTACTATAAGCATATTAAATATATCAGAAATGACGCAGGAAATAAATGTAGGTCAAGCGCGTAATATTTCATATGACACGGATGTTTTGACAGATAGCGTACGGTGTATAAACACAATTGACACTGAACGCTCACGTCGGGTCAGGGCGTTGATACGTACTGATCATCTTCAAGTTCACGAATATAATTCGATAGTAAAAATATGTGAACATTACGTGGACATTTTCTATTTAGAAGGGGATAATCTTACGTGTACTACAGCAACAGAACACGTAATAAAAGTTCCTAAGGATTTGAAACCGATTTATAAAAAACCATATCGTTTACCGTTTTCACAACAACCGGAGATAGAAAAACGAATATTTCAAATGATGAAAGATGAAATCATAGAAAGATCAATGAGTCCGTTTAACGCACCATTAATATTAGTCAAAAAGAAGGAGGACGCCTCGGGGAAACAAAAATTCAGAATAGTTATCGATTTTAGGGCACTTAATGAAGTAACTTTAAATGAATTTCACCCATTACCAAATATAACGGAAATATTAGACCAATTAGGACAATGTCAACTGTTCAGTTTGATAGACTTGAAATCGGGGTATTTTCAGGTACCTTTGGCTAAAGAATCAAAAGAACTTACGGCATTTTCAACGGGACAAGGGCATTATCAATTTAAACGATTAGTTATGGGTCTAAGTTCAGCTCCGGCGACATTTCAAAAAATGATGACAAACGTGTTATCAGGGTTAATAGGAATGAAGTGTTTAGTATACCTGGATGACATAATAGTGTATGCTAAAAATTTACAAGACCACAATGAAAAATTAATAAACGTATTCGAGAGATTACGTATACACAATCTAAAAATAGAACCGGACAAATGTAGTTTTTTACAACGGGAATGTTTATTTTTAGGTCATGTAATTAGTGACGAAGGAATCAAACCGGACCAAGCGAAAGTTAAATCTGTAAAAGATTTTCCGGTTCCTAAAAACGTTAAACAAATAAAAAGTTTTTTAGGACTTAGTGGGTATTATAGAAAATTCATAGAAAACTATAGTGCTATTGCTAATCCAATAGTGAAATTATTAAGAAAAGACGTAAAGTTTAATTGGGACGAAGACTGTCAGAAAGCTTTCGATAAATTAAAAGAAATATTATGTTCAGAACCAATTCTACAATATCCGGATTTTACAAAACAATTTATACTAACGACAGACGCTAGCGGTAGGGCGCTAGGTGCAATATTATCTCAAGGTAAAATAGGATCGGATTTACCAATAGCTTACAGTTCTAGAACTTTAAATAGGGCGGAATGTAATTATTCGGCAACGGAACTGGAATGTTTGGCAATTATATTCGGCGTAAAAACATTTCGACCGTATTTATATGGTAGAAAATTTACAATTCTTACGGACCATAGGCCTTTGTCATGGCTATTTAATTTAAAAGACCCATTATCCCGATTGGCAAGGTGGAGACTACAATTGGAGGAATACGAATATGAAATAGTATACAAAATGGGCAAGTTAAACACCAATGTCGACGCGTTATCGCGTATGTATAATATTACGGAAATTAAGGACGAAAGTTATGATAATTTTATGCAAAAATTCGAAACAACAGTAATATCTAATAAAGACGTTAAGGAAGTACACGGCGAACTAATAAATAGTCCGTCGGAGTACCACATAGTATCTGAAATCAAAAAATATTATAATTTTCGATCAGGTATTAATTACGAATTAAAAATGAGATTTGGTAGAGACAAGCAATTAAAATCTCATAAAGATTTAGGCGACGTCGTAAAATTCAAAAGTGAAGATAGGTACATAATATTTTTAATAACAAAAACGAAAAAGAAACAATTAGCCACGTACCAAAATTTACACGTTGCTTTACTAAATCTTAAGTGTTTTTGCGAAAAACATAAATTAACCAAATTAGCAATGAACCAATTAGGATGACAAGACGGACTAGATTGGGCAAAAGTTAGATCAATGATAAGATACATTTTTCGTAATACAAACATAGAGATAATAATTTGTACCAAATTAGAATTTAGCGGGGAAGAAAAATTAGTAATTTTCAAACAATTACATAATTCCGTATTGGGTGGACACCTAGGGATCAACAGAACCGTAAAGAAAATAAAGAAACAATTTAACTGGCCGAATTTAAAACAGGACGTAAAAGAATATATAAAGAATTGTACAGCATGTCTCAGATGAATAAAAATACTAACAAACATATTCAATATCCAATGGTAATTACTACCACTAGTACGAAACCATTTGAAAAAATATTTTTGGATATTGTGGGACCTTTGGTTACAACCGGGTTAGGTAACAATTATATACTCACGATGCAATGCGACTTAACAAAGTTCAGCCTAGGGGTAGCAATACCTTGTCACACCGCTAATGTGGTGGCAAAAGCGTTCGTAATAAATTTTGTCTGTATACATGGGATACCGGATGAAATTTTAAGCGATCAGGGCACCGAACGGTTTGACCACTCAGGGGAAATGTTGGAATTTGATCGTTTGGTGATTGGTTGGAAAAATCGTGTGTATAGCAGATTTTTTTAACGGGATCACCAAGGGACCAAATGGCCATAATGAATCACAGTAAGAAATTACAAAATCTTGTTAGTTTAGCCAGTGTCGCGGGAGGATGCTTTGATTTACAGCATACTCTGGCGACACGGGTTCAATTAACAAGATGAAATCATTACGAAAATAGAATAGAATAAAATCGATTTAATACTAGTCTTGATCATGTAATAAAACTTGAATACAATAGTTTATTGTTGGTCTGGGCCTGTAGTAAAAAGATATAATCTAATTACAGTATAGGGATAGTAATATTAACTAGACATAAAATATAATAATATAGCGATTAATGGAAAATATATATAGAAGCAAACGAAAACGTAGAATTAATGAAAAAAAAATAAAGTTAGGAACATATTAGCATATATTGGCGTAATTAACATGGTGATGGAATAAGAAATATATTAATCTAACTTATTTAAAATATAATTAACATGGTAATGGAAAAATAAAATATAGTAAACACCACTATCTTATCATATATATATATATTGCACGGAAAAAAAAATATATTGTAATAGATTTTAAGAATTCATGTTATATTAAAAGATTATTACACATATTATATTAACACTAAGATAAGATTATTGATGTAAACAAAAACACAAACAAAATAAAGAATATATTGTTAATCACATAAGATACTAACCTAGATAATAAGCAAAATATATACTGTAATATTGTGGATTATAATCTGTATTCTGTCAATAATAATTAATATGGTGAAATGTACCATATAATTATAATCATGTATTTAATGTAAAACATAACATGTAATGTAATAATTGATATATGTAAAATTTGTAATCATAGGAAAGTGCTTGAACTAATGGAGGAAGTTTAAGTTAATTTTTCTCATTTTAGACGATAAAAATCAACTTTTAAAGGGGGAGATGTAGTAAGCAAGTTACTACTTAACAATAAAACAAATCCCACAGGTACATAATTACACTATACTATAATTTAGATACTGTAATTCGGCATATATCGGATAATAGAAACGGAAATAAGGGTTCTTTCTGTTAGTAAATAATATTACATTATTAGTTCTTGTTTAAGAAACGCACTGAACAATATAATTGCTCTGTATACCACAATGTACAAAATATAAAAAATATAAAACAGTAGAATGATTATTTTTAGTACAACGCTGTACGTGACGATATCCAATATAAAAAATATTAATGATTATCTCAAATCGAATACACAGAATTATACTGGAAGTCATAAAAGGCGTGGGCTGGAACGATGTTCACACAAACCACATCCGTGAGCCGAGATACAGTATCTATAGGCAAGGGGTACGGGGAACTTAATATAAAAGGGAGCCCGAATCGGCCTGTTTTCAGACGTGTACTACCAGGGCTTGAAACCGATTGAAAAAATTTCGATTTCGGTTTCGATTTTGGATACCGGTTTCTAATTTTTTCGATTTCGGTTTCAATTTTTCAATACCGGTATTACGAAATTTCGGTTTCGGTTTCGATTTTGGATACCGGTTTCTAATTTTTTCGATTTCGGTTTCAATTTTTCAATACCGGTATTACGAAATTTCGGTTTCGGTTTCAACTTTCCAATACCGGTATTAGGAAATTTCGGTTTCGGTTTCAATTTTTCAATATCGATATTAGGAAATTTTGGTTTTGATTTCGGTTTTGATTGCTGGTTTCTACATTTTTAAAAACGGATTTAAAGCAGACTTTAAGTTATAATTATAAATAGTTTTATTATACTTAAATAGTTAAATACTTAATATGATTTTTTAATTTTTGATAAAAATAAGAGCAATATTTCAATAGGAGTGATTTTGTAAAATAGGTTTTATACATCCTTCAACAGTACATTTGGACTCATTTGTTTCATTTTTGAAAAATAAACGGCCAACAGGATTGGTATTCTTTCTACCCATGATTTCTTATGTTATTAATGAAACAACCTGATGTAGGTAATAGGTATCTTTATTTATAGTAAATAAATCATTTAGTAAAAATAAAATTGAAAAAGTTTTTGTCGTGGATGGACTCGTAATTATAAAGTTGCAAGTTGTACATAAAAAAAGTAAACCGATAAGGAACTACACTATAATGAACGACAAACACGCTGACTGCACTACTGCAAACACAGTACGAAAATTTCAAAATATTCTATATCGAAATATATATTATATAGGTACACTATACAGTGTATGGGCACTAGGGAAAAATTAAAAATACAGTTATTTTTAATAACTAAATAATTCTTAAACAATATTATATATTTTAAATTTATTTTTATATTAGTGTTATTATTATTGTCTCTGCTCCCCACGGCCTACAGACTGCAGTAGCGGTGATGGTCGTACGATCACTCACACAAATTAAAACCTGTGCTATTTTCAGTTTTTCCTGGTATTGTACCTCTATAAATAATTGGTTCTAGCAGTAATTATTATATGATTTTCTTATTATTTATATTTTATAGTTTGATTATAATAGTATTGTACTATTCAGTATTTAATAGCTTAATACTATTAAATAACAATCTAATAAATTAATAGACCCATATACGGGCCGTCATCTGTCAAATGTGCTTCCCAATAAATAATTAATATCTATTATTATTATTATTTATTATTCATTACTATTATAATAAAAGTATAAAACAACTATAATAATTTTTCAAATAATGAAATGGTTATCAACATTTTAATCATAATCCCATGGGTGTATCAATGCAATTTACGTATTTACGTACATTTTAAAATAATTTATTCAAAAAAAAAGCATTATTTAAAATATTAAAATTAAAAAAATTGAGTTATAAGTTATAACAACGGTTTCCAATTTTTTCCGATTTCGGTTTTGAATTTATATTTAATACCGGTATCCAATTTTTTGCGGTTTCGGTTTTAAATTATAATACCGGTATCCAATTTTTTCCGATTTCGGTTTTGACTTTAATACCGGTATCCAATTTTTTTCGGTTTCGGTTTTAGATTATAATACCGGTATCTAATTTTTTTCGGTTTCGTTTTCGATTTTGATTTCGGTTTCGGTTTTTTAACGGTTTATACCGATTTCTGAAACCGGTTTTGAAATCGGTTTCAAGCCCTGTGTACTACCCATTAGTGCAAGCACCTTCACGCCACTCTGTACGAGCATTATTTTGGACTTAGAAAATTATCAACAATATAATAAAATTCACAATAAACAACAACTGTCTTTTATTTATTATCAACCACGACTATAACATCAAATAAAGTGTCTGCGACCTGCATCTATAATATCTTGGCAGCCACTTATCTACTATCAGTACTACGATAGTAGGTACCAAGCTCCCGAGTATATTACATACCTAAGCTGTATAATATGTTTGGTTGTGTGTGTGTTTGTGATGTTGTATGTATGAATATATGTACATAAACTAAAAATATATGAATACTGCATATACATATTATATTTTAATAATACTTTAATTTTATAATATGTTTGGGTGTTTGTGATACCTGATAAATGTGTGTATGTATGTATAATGTATATAATATGCGACTATGTAAGTATCTAAATATGTATGAACTATCCTATGGGTATATGAGTGTATGTGTGTTGTGCTAGAGAAATGTATGAATGAAACTCATCATCATCTGTAAACGATTAAACGATTGACCATATATACATATATATATATATTATAAATATTTCCGTATGTTGTCGGGGAGAGGAATGTGTGAATGCAAGCGAATGCACCTATATTCCAACGTGTATATTTTGAAAATAAATATTTTTACAAGTTTATGTCTGTGTGTGTGTGTGTTTGAGATTTATTCTCATGTATAACGTATGCTTAGCGAGATGTTATTCGAATTTGATTATATATAATATTTTTGTATGTATGTGTGTGTGTATGATCGTTCATATGTAATTGAATGAATAAAGGACTGGGCTTATTTGTATACCATATGGAATACTGGGATCGTGTGTGTGTGTGTGTGTGTGTGTGTGTGTGTGTGTGTGTGATGTGATATGAAAGTATGTATCTATGCATGCAAGCGTGTATGTATGAGAAGGTATATAATATATATGTTGAGCTTGTGTGTGTTGTAAATATTATTATATAAGTTCAGAATGAAAACTGATGAGTACTGTACGGTGTTTAATAGTATATTATAGTTTGTATGTGTATGGTTATATCATATTTATATGTATAAATATACCTATGCGTTTTATTGATATGTAAGTATATATTATATAAATTGTATAATATGTTCAGGGATTTGTGATAATGATGTGTGTATAATTGTTTAGATATATGTAAGTACCTATGTATATTATATGTAGACTATATTATAATATATTTGAATGTGTGTTTGTTTCAGATGTATAACGTGTATGTATGCATGCATGTATGTATGTATGTATGTATGTATGTACGTATATGTATGTATGTATATATGTAGTATGTATGTATGTGTGTTTGTACGTAAGTGCGTATGTAAGTAGGTATTTATAGATATATGTGCGAATACTTAAACGTTTGATGGGTTTAGAGTCTAGACGAAGGAATACATATAAATAATATATATATACATTTAAAGATTATGCTAACGCCAATGTGATAACTGATAACATAGATATGATAACGCGGTGGCGGGCTCGCGCGCGTTCGCGGCGGCCCTTTGTAAGGTATAGTGGCGGTGGTGGTGGGGGGAAATTATACATCTCGTACGTATGCGAACGATTGTCGTAAACACCAGTTAAATGAGATAGAATATACCTTGTAAACATAAGCAAATAAGTTGCGCAGCGGTGTGGTTGTCGTTTGGGAAGCGACCGGTTCGAAAAATTTTTTAATTATTTTCCTCGCGCGGCGGCGGCTAATTGATAGGGAAGAGTGGCGGGGGAATATCGTACAAGTGCGTGATTGATGGTGGGGGTTTTAGCGGGGGGATTGTCGTGTACGTTTGTGATAGATCTGCACAACCCATGGGATGTGCAACCATGGGATGATACGGGATGTGCAACGGTTTTCGCGGGATGTGCCATCAGGTATAGGGATGTGCTGGCAGGATGCGGTTCCAGAACTCTCTTTTTTATCCTACTTACACGTCCTAAACGACAAGAATCAGCGATTATTAACTTGGATGTGGAAAACGGTACAGGAACGCATTGGGTAGCGTATAAAAAAATCGGAAAAAAGTCGAATATTACGACAGTTTTGGGAATTTACCTCCACCATTAGAAGTACAACAATATTTTCACGGATGTGACATACATTTCAACTACAGCAGAAAACAGAAA
Source organism: Metopolophium dirhodum (assembly GCF_019925205.1). Classification (NCBI taxonomy): domain Eukaryota; kingdom Metazoa; phylum Arthropoda; class Insecta; order Hemiptera; family Aphididae; genus Metopolophium; species Metopolophium dirhodum. The sequence goes on from NC_083560.1 coordinate 29,831,282, forward strand.
TATAATACCACAAACTGTGGACACTTGTGTTTAAAGTTTTTATCATGTTCACATTAACGTTAAACGGAAACTCTAGTGAGTTGTCATTCGAGATCTTCCCACCGTTAGAAGTAGAAAATACTGCACAGATTTGTCTTTTGAGTTTACAGACAAATAATTCTATACCAAACATAGAACCTGGTTGCAATACTATTGCCTTCCGTAATTGCATCAATGAAAATGAGTACGTAATTATACCTACGGCGACGTATGAGTCGGATCAGTTAAAGTCTATTATACAAAAAATGATGCCCGACTATGTCAGTATGTTTGAATTAAAAGCAAACAGCAGAACATTAAAGTATGTGATATCGTGCAGCCATGATGTTGATTTAAGGGGTCAATAATAGCATAGCAAAATTGCTAGGTTTTAGAAATGTACGAGACACTACTGGTGCTAGTCATGAATCTGAAAATATTGTCAACATAATGAAAATAAACTGTATAAAAGTAGAGTGTAACTTAAACACCGGCTCATTCTCCGACGGAGCACTGAGCCAGATCATACACGAGCTTTATCCTACTGTACCTGCAGGATATAAAATCGTTGAGGTACCTAGGTATCCAGTTTTCTACGGACTAAACACGACTTCAATAACTAAAGTAAATATCGTGCTAAAAGATCAAAACGATTGTCTAATTAATCTGCGAGGCGAACCAATAACAGTTCGTTTACAAATATCGCGTGGATATGGCACTCAAATTTAATATAAAAAGAGCTTCAATCAAAATACCTAACAGTATACCGCATGTCGTTAAGAAGTCAACATCTAACCGAAATATATCAAGCTCACGAAAAATAATTTAAATTTTCTCCGTTCTTTACAATGATGGATGACTCATATTTAGACGTGACAGCCGACTATGTCGACGATTGTAAAATAACTCAAAAAAGTTATCACTCGTTCACCCCGTATTCGAGCACTGCACTATCATACAATGAGGAAATTAGAATTAATGTTCAAAACATGGATACATACACTTTACCGTGTGACAGTTATATTTTCATTGAAGGAAAAGTAAACAAATCTGCCGATGCAGTTGGAGAAGTTCGTTTTCAAATAACGGATTGGTATTTTTATTTTCCGAAATGTGATATGAAATAAACGGAATAGAAATACAGAAATTAAAATCACCGGGAGTTTCGTCTTGTTTGAAAGCATACTGCTCGTACACTCCAAACGACTTGAATACATTAGATAACGTGGCTTGGGACTCGGCGATGGATAGTGAAGATAATAAAAATTTTATGACCAATCATATATTTTCCGGATGTATTCCATTAAAACATGTATTCGGATTTTGTGAAGATTATAAAAAAATATTACTCAATTGCAATCAGCAACTTATTTTAAATCGTGCATCTACCGACCTTGATGCGATACATGTTGTGGGCGAAGGCGCAACCGCTGCCGTCCATAAAAAAAAAAAAATTACAATTGAACTGACAAAGGTGGCTTGGAAAATGTCAATTATCAGAGTGAGCGATAAAGAAAAATTAAAGTTATTGAAAGTATTAGATTCTCGTAAAACACTATCGTGTGCGTTCAGAACCTGGGATCTATGCGAGTATCCCGTGCTCCCTAGAAACATTTCTCATTCGTGGACTGTTAAGTCAAGCAGCTTGCTCGAAAACCAAGATTTGTGTTGTTTGGACTACAAACAGATCGGAAAAAAAATATCGAAAACGATGCAGGTCGGTTTGATCATTGTCAACTGAAAAATCTTAAGGTACACTTAAACTCTGAAGTGTATCCATATGAAGACTTTCGAGCTGCTTTCAAAAATCGTAGTACGAAAGAGATTATTGTGAACCGTTGTTATCAAAACATATTTTTCAAAACTATGTGCCAATCGTCGTTGTCGATTTGTCGTATCAGAATGATAACGTTAAATCATCGACCGTGGACCTACGAATAGACTTTGAAACGGACACAGTTATTCCAGAAAAGACATCGGCTTATTGTTTAATACTATAATCTATAACTTACAATCCGTTTAGTGGAGATGTTAGAAAATTGTAAACCTTGTAAATATCTTATAATTATTTTTATATACCTTTTAAGTATCTTATATTATTTTATATACCTTGTAAATATCTTATAATTATTTTTATATACCTTTTTAATATCTTATAATTATTTTTATACTTGTAAATATTATTACCTTATATTCTAATAAATAAAAAAAAAAAACTTGTTTCAAGTATCACGCTTATTTTTATTTTACACAAAAATATTAAACAATATTATTCAAACAGTTTGCGTTTAGCGTTCCACTTATTTAATTTTTTCGTGGGCTCGCCGCCTGTGAAGTCGAGAATAGATGGCGAGTGGTTGAAAGACGTCGGACCGTCGTTCTGATCAATTTCGGGGCTCGTTGGTGAAGATTCAATATATTGAGGCGCTGTATACAACGGAGGGGGCTGTGCAAAATTGTCTGAATCAAACGATGCGGGAAGAGTGTCTATGATCGTCGTCGGTAGACTGCCAGGATCATCAATAGGCTAAACAAATAATTATTTGTTAATATATATTCATCTTAAAAATTAAATGTGAAATTTACCAATGGTTTTGTTTTCCGAGCTGGTGCCCATGTTGCCTGTGTTAAAAATTCATCAATACCACGTTCCTCGTCAGCTACCTAAATAATTATTATAATTATTAATTGTATCATTTTTTTAACTTATAAATTATAAATTACCCTTGCCTGTGAAAGGTCTTCGTGCATTGGAGACATACTCGAATATCTCGGGGGTGAAATGAGCCTCATTTCAGATTCAGTGAATAACTATAAAATAATAATTATACATTAAATATTTTTAAAAGTGATATAATTTATATACTTACCTCTGGTGACATTTCTCCATTCCATCGTTGCGCCCATTGTTCATTTAATTGAGATGAAGCATACATGTTGAGTTGACTGATGATATTGACATAATTTTTTGGAATTTTTGAAATTACACTTTCGTCGTGTAAATTTTTGATAAATGCGATCATTTCTTCAGGTGTTTTCGGCGGTGAATCAACTTTGGAAAATTCGACATTGATATAGTTTAAAAACATTTCGAATTGCTTTAAGACAGCTAGTTGTGTTATAATTGATTTTCGAACGACTGTTTCAAATATGCACCATTCCAAATATTGAAGTTGAATAAGGTTCACTCGATTCAATAGTATTCTGCACCCTTCATGAGTTTTTGATTCTATCACTAGTACGTTTTCACCACTGTACATCATTCTCGATAGTTTATAAAGTTCGGTTTCCAAAAATAACATACGCTTATATTTTACTGGTTGCTCCAATACGAATTATAGTATATTGCCCATCACTGAAAATATACGTTTTAGAAAATCCAGTGTTATTTTGACAAGCCGCGATGAAGTTACTAAATGAACGGTGACTTGGAAATTTTCAGTCGGATCGATGCCAATATGTATGAACTTACGAGCGACAAAGTCCAATGTGTATGACGTAGAATCAATCAGTTCTGCAGGCGGTGTCGGAGGAACGTACGTATAAATTGCTGCCATGTTTTCAATCGAACCAGCCATGTTAATAATTATTTTTGAAAATGAAAACTCACTAAAATTTTCAAAGACGGAGCGAACGATACGTGTACAACGTTTTAAGACAGTAGACGGACTAAACAACTGCCGGCTCTTCCAGTCAAGAGTCTCTATATAGGTGGGGACATTTTTCAATATTAATGAATTTTTCTGGAATGCAATTAGTTAATTGAACAAGGAAATGTCTACCATAGAGTTCTAAGTGTTCAGGTGCAAGCTATTAGTATTTCGATTCAAATATATAGAGGCTATTAAGAGTCTGCGACATCCTGGCGACTCGAGTGAATAAGTATGTAAAGAACGAATATTATTTCTTTATTGTAGGCATCCAACAGAAAGTACTAATATCGGTAATTAATGTGTTAGACATTTTAAATCGAAATTGCTAAGATTTTATCATAATGGGTTAACCTCGACCATATGCTATTGATATACTTGGAAATAGAAATTTAAAATTTCAATTAAATTGGATCAAACGATTTCCCTGGTTATGTTACACTAATATGCAAGATTCTGGAGGGGTTGACATTTTATTAAAAAAATAAAAAAATATACTTACTTAATGATTAATACTATATTCAAGTTAAAGAGTTAATAGGTGCTAACTAGTAATACGACGTCGCCACGTCTCAACACAGACTAGTGACTACAAAGGAAGTTGTAGGTACCGATAATCGATAAGGTTCGGGGGAAAACGGCAGTACGCATTATAGTCGTCTGTCAATTAATCGTTTACATTCAATCGCTTGTGCATATACCTATATGAATATTGTATATATATTCATACACGGTTCGTATTCGCACGATTACCGGATTATAAAATAATTTAATATAATTTTCGCAACGATATAAATATATTTAGGTAGTTATCTGTATTATGATTATTATTACGTTTCAAAGTTCAGTTAATTAACTATTTTAAAATTTCGAGGGGGTGGGTGAACCCTCGAAACCTCCCCCCCCCCAAAATACGGCCTAGTATGTAAGTATGTTCCTATTATTGTTAATTTCGTTTATACATATATATAAGGAAATTAATTGCGAAAATGTTATAAAAAATAACATTTATAACTATATAACTGTATATTATAAGAATAAAGAATAGAATATAGATATAATAACTATAGCTACAGCCTACAAACATAAACAATTTTCGTGGCGTCTGAGGGCTACAGTTTTAATTTTCGGTGATTATATCATTCCGGACATTTATTTTCCGGACAATTACGGCTTACCGTCGCTATCGACTATTTCCTTGGAAAAATGTCCATTATTACTATGCTAAAAATAAACGAAAATAAAATCGGAATACACCGTTGGCAAATATACATGAATAACAACGAATAAAAACAGAAGCAATTGCTCTAACCTAGTAAATTATAAATGCATAAAGATGCATAAACAAAATTGTAGACTACGTCTCCGTGGCACGTATTGCAAAATAAAAAAAAAATGAATTCCTACCCTTTGGTATTATACATTTAAAATAGTATTCAAAATTTTTATACGGACAAAATACATACAAAAATGTTTAAATGTTAAGTATAAAATATTATATATATATATACCTATAGTAATAATATGTCAACCACAGTACACGTCATATTCTATTAATAGCAACGATTATACCTAGTACTCTCGTATAATATAGTTAATGATCGATAAATATTAAAATAACCATCATTAATATTTATATTGAAATAATTTTCAATGTTTTTCTGATATATTTCATGCTTCAAACACTAGCAATAATAAAACTTAATAAAGATAAAAAAATATTGAGTACGAACATATTAACGTATACGTCTCTGAACACTACGCGGTACCGTAGTTTTCGCATCCACATTTTTGTGACCGGTCAAGCCGCCTACCGTACAGGCGATTTTTACACACCAACAAATGTTATCGTAAATATTTAATTATTTTTTTTATTGGCCACACAATGTTAAAATGACATATTTTTTGTTTTCTTATGATTGACGTCCAATCACAATGTCTGGTAAAACATCCTGACAACCACCAAGAAGGATATAATGGCGCACTGCACCGCAGACCCGGTGATCGATAGTTGACCGTTGCCTGTATCGGTGCCGTTTCCGGTGCTGTTGCCTGGAATGATGGGGGCTTTCGTGGCTTCAGGCGCCGCTGGTTCTACTACGGTAGCATTGGCAGCCGCGTCTTGAGCTATAACACCTGAAACATACGTAGGACATAATATATTTTAATGAATCCGTCATATCATGCAAACAAGTATAAAAAACAATACTACAATGTACACTAATTATCGATGCATGTACAATATATTATTTGGGTATAATATTAATAAGCACGTTTATGTATATTTATACAAAACCATTTAAGTAGATATACGATAAAATAGTTGCAAAGTGTTATACTCACTCTGAATAAAAATTCCGCACAAAACCAACATGACGACCATTATTATTACTACGGCGGGAGATTTCATATTTGCGTTTAGACGGCAACAATACAAAATGACTCAAGTTGTAAACGATTTAAAATAGTTTCAACCGGTAATATTATTTATAACACTGTAAAAAAATTGAATATTTTCTTTAGATAACTGTTTTGTCTAGCGACCTTTACTCGGCTAAGCTTCGAAGTAGACTGACGGATATCTAAAAGTGTATGTTTATATTTGTAGCCATGTATATTTGATACGGATTAACATAATGATGTGGCCAGATATAGGAAATGTCGCATTTATTTTTAATTACAAATATCGTACTGTACTTAATGGCCAGCTTATTATTATAGCTTGATTTCATTGTAGTTTATTGAATGTTGTTAAAACTAATAACGTGGGTCCTCTTTTTAGACTATTGCAGTAGTGGGCTTAACTATTCGAATTGTTTAACGTGTTATGACTTATGAGCCTAAAATGTACAATTGTACATACGTAACTACTACTAGGATCTGCGTAAGCAGATACCTATTATAATTTCTAAATAATATCGATTTCAAAATTATGTACCTATATTCATTATTGAATAGTTATTTCTATTTGTCATTATTATTTTATTTAATATATATTTATAGGTGGCAACATATTATAATAACCAAACATTAAAACACAAATATGTGCATTTACCAATGATAATGAATATTCAAATTTCACTAATTTGGAACTATTTCTAACAAATAGATTATCCTATATAAACACGAGTTTAAAGTGACGCATTATGCAATCTTTTTCAGACCAACGGAAAAAAAATTAATTTAATCCAATTGACAATCAATATAATTAAGTTATTAAGTTAATTAGGAAATGTAGGAACAAGCAAGTTTAGTTAAAAAGCTTTAAAAGAATTAACATTTTAACTAGTTAATGCTCACGTTTGATAAAAATTATCATAATAATAATGGCTACAGTGTTTTTATTTTATTCTTACTAAGAATACATTTTTTACCACCTATTGTTTAAAAAAATGTTATTAACTTATAAACATACAACTATTATAATAATATTATGCTGTTAATTTAATAACTTATTTGTTCTCTTGAGAATATATGTGCTTTCTTCGATAACGATTTGTTATGATTTGTCGCTATAAATAATTATTGTTTTACCTACTGGCTAATATAGTCAATCTATCGTTACTATAATATGACAAACGATAGTATAGTTATGAACACAATATTATACATTTGTCGGCATAGAATATAGATATTAGACAAGGGCGTCCATATTGAAAATACAGGGGGGGGACTGTATATTTGCAATAATATTGACCATTCTGTTAACCTGTTAACTGCTGTATGTAAGTTTACGTAGTACAATATTATATAACTGTATTCATACAATAGTATTTATTAGTTTATCATAACTATATAATTATTTATTAAATAAATAAGAGTTGGTAGTTCAATTTTTAATAAAATGTAAAATATACAACATAAATAATTCACTTTATTATTTAATTCTATAAGTGTCAATAACTACTTACTATACTAGAATAAATAATTTAAAAGGTAAAAAATATTTCAGTTTATTATTTTATTTAATTAGTGTCAATTACTACATACTATGATTATTATGTCCTGAAAAAGGTAAAAAACATTATGTTATAAAAATAGTATGGGTAAAAATTAAAACAAAAACTGTAAATTCCTTGTTTTTTTAAAATAATTTGTCCACTACATCTTGAATTAAATTTAAATCATTAACTTTCTGTTTATGTTTACTAAGTATACATAGACCAGATAGTCGCTGCTCCGTCATAGTAGACCTTAACCATGTTTTTACACGGTGAAGCGTACTAAATGATCTTTCGATCGTACATGTTGTAGGAGGTATGGTCATATAAATTATGATACATTTTTTAACAGATGGAAAAAATTCACAATCCTTGAGATAATAAGAAATATTACACTCTTCATTAATTTTAGTAGAGTTTTCAGTAATATGCCAGTAATCATACCATGTCTTACCTTCTTCTATAAGATTATCAATGTTGTATAAATCCTTTATGTTTTTTAGTGTACATATGAAAACGTATTTTTCTTATACCACAGACTAAGATCCGTGTCTATATAAATAATAATAATATATAATATAATAGTATAATAATTATATAAATGTATAATTGACACGGAAAAGACAGGGGGACATGTCCCCACTTGCCCCCCCCACCCAATGGACGTCCTTAATATTAGATACCTATATGTAATTAATTCTTGAGTATCTACGTTGTTTATGAATTAAATCGTCACGACCCAGTTAAAAAAAAAATTAATGACCAACAAAATTCGTCCATCGGTAGGGGCGAAAATCTGTCTTTTTACTGTGTTTGAGCGAATATGATACAGTATAAAAGATAAAATCGTAAATATTACGATAATATATATATATAATTATAGGTAAATGGACAATTCCCCCGACTGTTTAAGGTCTAGTAGGACATCCCCTCATTTTTTTAAAAGTTTATTATTGACTGTATTTAATAATACCTACAATATTATTCAATATTTAATATGAAATTATTATTTTTTTAATAAAATATAAAATATAAAACATTTATTTATTTTCATAAGTATAATAGATTATAAATGTATAATATGTTTGATCCACTGAGCCACTTGAAACAATACAAATTTGAAATTCATAATTTTACAAAATATCTACAAAAACGTCAAATTGAATTTTTATGAGCATTTGATATTCACTCGATTTCTCAAGTAACGATTTTCTTATTTTATTGTAATTAAAAAACGAATGACTGTAGATACTTGGAAATTTCACGGAATGTTAATATTGGCATTTTCTATAAACGATAAAATTTTAACTTTTTTTAAATTTTAAATTTTTTGACTCTTTTTGAGCTGTTTACGGACATTGTCAGTTTTCAATTTTTTTAGTTTCTTTTTCTTTAAATATCAATAAAATTGTATTTGTTGGGTAAAAAAGCTTGAAAATTTAATGCAAGGCTCCTGATATATTGTTACAATAGCAGTTGAAAAATATTAAAAATACATAGGCACAATTTTCTTATAAATACATACATTATTATTTATTTACTATTTAAATTATTTTATGATTTAAAGAACACATCTTGAAATTACCAACATAATTAGTTATATGAATACTATCCAAATTATGTCTGTACTAAAAAGATAGCTTAAGGTTTAATTTCTGATGAATAAACATTTTTTTTCCCTATATACCATGTTTTCATTTTTATGTTTTATGAACTTTAATGAATATCTACACAATTATTAAAGTTAAAATAATTGTAAACTGTATAGGAATATATTATGACAATGGAGTATGATAGAAAAATGAGTATAACAATATTAACAACACAATTTAAATGTAATATTCAAAATAATTTAAATTAAATTAAAATTTTAGAAGCACAAACAGAATATGAATATAGGTTAAATTATGAATTAAATGGTTTAAATACTATGCCACTATATGCTACTATATTTTTTCTTTAATACGCTAAATAATATATTACCTTGAGCAAACATTTAAATAAAATATGATCAACGCTTAGGTATTTTAGCATTTATAATGATGTATACTATAACTATTCTACAAGACATTTATTTTTTCAATGGATTTTATTTTGTATTATGGAAAAACTAGAAATCAATACAGTCAGCCTATGATATAACTAAGTATATTTGATGATATTATTGTGAATCACGCTTTTTTACCAAACAAATAACATTTTATCGTTCGTTTTTCATTACAATAAAATAAGAAGAAAATCGTTATATCAGAAATCGAGACTGTCATGTTGTAAAATATGAATTTAAAACGCTCATAAAAATTAAATTTGACTTTCTTTTAGACATTTTTCTTTTGATAAAGGTAGACAAACCTTTGAGGAATCTTGTTTAACATTTTGAAATATTAGATTTAAAAAGCTAATTTTTATGAATTTCTAACTCAAAATAATTTGCAAATTATTGTCATTTTTACGTATTTTGTCAATATTTGAATTTAAATGCTTATAAATAAAAACTGTGACTAAGGATTTTTATTTTTTTTTGTCTTTGAAACAATATACTAGGAGTCTTCTATTAAATTTTCAAGATTTTTCAACTAACAAATAACATTTTATTGATATTCATAGATAATAAAACTAAAAAAAACGGAAACTGAAAATGTCCGTAAACTGTTCAAAATATTTGGAAAATGTTATGGTGTATAGAAAATGATAATATAAACATATATTATATTCAGTCAAAATTTCATGTACCTACGGTAATTTGTTTTAGAGTTGCACCAAAAACCGAAATCGATTTTTTCGAAAACCAATTTGCGTAAAAATTCCCGTTTTTCTTTAATTTTTCTTTTGTTTTTCACAAATTTCGACCAAATTACATATCAAAACCAAGAATAAAGATTTTTATTATTTTGTTGTAATTTAAAAATATTATTTCTAGGTATTTGAAACTCTTTAAGTATATTATTATTATTATTATTATTATTATATTTTATATACATAATGGCATTTTTAAATGTAATTTTTTGGCAATTATAAATTTAACCTACTGTTGTACTAATGCCTAATAGTAAAATAAATTACTTTAATCACAATAATTTCATTAAATATCAACATAGCAACATCTACAAGAAAAACAAATATCCACTATTAACCTAACCTACTCAGGTTTTGAATATTTACACTATTCAAGGAAAACGAGTATGCTCGTTGAATCACTTTATTTATGCCTAAAATCTGCTCCGTGGTATCTTCTTTCATTTAAAAAAAACTGCATGACAATTGGATAAGAAGTTTCCAAGCCAAACCATAACAAATAATTTCCTCTTTTGCTTGATTTCAGTTTTATATATATAGATTAATTATTGATATATTTGTTAATTTGTTATTATTATTACTATCATTATGACTCTTTACCTAGAAATATTGTTATATCGTATTTTCTCCGATATTTACCGGATGTATCAGATCGATGTACAATTAGATTTCAGTGTTTAAATGTAACTACGGGTCACTGTGTTCGCCACAGCATATAAAATAAATTATTGAATATACAAAATAGTTAAATCTTAATCTATATAAAAAAAACCTTTACAGTCCACTTAACACCGGCAGCGAAATTGCAGATTTGTCGATCGAATTGCAATTCAAAAAGCCTAATATTAAAGTTGAAATAAAATATTTCGATAAATTATAAATCAGATTTTGAATAATAAATTACACTATTCAAGGAAAACGAGCATGCTCGTTGAATCACTCTGTATTACCTATATTTATTTCGTACCAACAACAATAAAATAAATACGTGAAAAAGATTATTTATGCCCAGATCAATAGACAGTGCCGCCCCGAACAACAATAAATATTAATGATGGTATAATGTATGCGTATTGCGAATAGCGTATATATTAATAATAACTAATAAGTAATAAGTTATATTTATTTTATTCGATCACTAATAACAATAGGTATAACCATAATATAAAATATCCACATTGACAAACCGTCACCGGTGAGAATTCAATTTTTTTTCGTATACAATGATATTATTAGGTATTATATCATTGAATTCAAATTTAATACCATTAAACACTCGTAACCTACTATACAGCATAGCGGCATCCATTTACCCACTTTTTTTTCTTTAATTGTAAATAAAATTGTATTTGGTGGGTCAAAAAGGTTATAGTACCTAAAGTAGGGTTTAGCCATAATTAATATTTTTGTTTATTTAAAATATACATTTTACATTCTTGCAACCTAGATCATATTATCAATGTATAAGAAAAACGATTCTGAGCGAAAACGGTCAGTCAGTCAGTATGATATTACTAAGTATATTTGATGATATTATTGTGAATAATGTAATTTATATATAACCTATTTACGTGAAACTTGTTTTAAATTTGTAATCCTTAGCTATAAAAGTCAAACATTTTATACATTTTTAACTACAAAATAATTATTAAATTTTATCGAAATTTGAACATTAAATGCTTATAAAAAAAATCATGTTTATGTGTTTTTAATATTTTTCAACTGCTATTGTAAAAATATATCAGGAGCCTTGCATTAAATTTTCACGCTTTTTTACCAAACAAATAAAATTTTATTGATATTTATAGAAAAAAAAAACTAAAATAATTAAAAACTGACAATGTCCGTAAATAGCCCAAAAAGAGTCAAAATATTTTCAAAATTTTATGGTGTATATAAAATTAAAATATGAACATTCAGTAAAATGTTTATGTATATACAGTTATTCGTTTTTGAATAACAATAAAATAACAAAACCGATAAATGATAAATCTATATAGTGAATATCCAATATTGTTAAAATATGAATTTTAAACGCTCATAAAAAATTTAATTTGATTTGCTGATAGACATTTTTTTTTGATAAAGGTAGACAAACTTATGAAGAATCTTGTATTACATTTACAAATCTTAGATTTAAAACAAACATTTTTATAAATTCTCAACTCAAAATAATTTGCTAATTTTCGTGATTTTTCCGTATTTTATCAATATTTGAACTTTAAATGCTTATAAATAAAAACTGTGACTAAGAATTTTTAATATTTTTCAAACGTCATTATAACAATATAGTAGGAGTCTTGTATTCAATTTTCAAGCCTTTTTACCCAACAAATAGAATTGTATTGACATTCATAGAATAAAAGACTAATAAAATTGGAAACAGAAAATGTTCCTAAACATTTAACAACAAATCAAAATATTTTGAACATTTTATCGAACATAGAAAATGTAAATATAAACGACCAGTTTTTCTTTAATTTTTATGTTGCTTTTCCCGGTGCTTTTGAAAACTATTGGGAATTTTAAATTTTGACGTTCGATGTTCTGAAGTTGAAAATCAAAGCATTATTTCGATTACTTATCGTGTAAACAGACACAAAATTTAAAAAAAAAAACACACATTGTCGTAAAATCAATACATTTATCGTTCCACTCACAATTTAAAATGTCTATTTTGATATTTCTTTTTATTTCACAGAGGGTTTCTAACAAGTCGTATCGATGATTTGAATTTATTTTGAAATTGATTTTAGGACCAGATTTCAGACCTAGGTCTTCTAAGTACCGGACATGTTATTAGCAATGCAAAATACGAAGCAAATTCCGGAACCCAGTCGATGTGAACCAACTACATACGAGTATAAGAAATCGTCGTATGCGGAGATTTATGATGTGCTACAATCCTTAAGGAAGTATGTAGTTAGTAGTTTTAAGTGCTAGATAAATATTAGTGACACGTTTTTGTTTTTAGAGATGAGTTTCTTTGTGATATTAAACTAGAAACAGACGATGGTGGAGTTATATTCGGCCATAAAGTGGTTCTAGCATCGGCTAGTTCATATTTCCTAGTAATGTTCACAAATTTTTCAGAAAAATATCAAGAACTATTACTATTAAATAAATAAAGATCTAGTTGTAATCAGGCAGTTGGACTCTAGTGGTCTTCAGCTCTTTATAAACTTTGTTAATTCAGGAGAAAAATGTACAGATAATAATAGATAACGGTTTATTTAATTATAGACAAAAGATTATTTAAATTGTTTTTTGTTTATTTCTCAAGGATTTGTTACCAGCATCGAATCTTTTGCAGCTACGAGAAGTCAAAAACACATGTTGTGATTTTCTACAGGCACAACTATGTCCTACAAATGTTATTGGGATAATTATTGCTTTAGCTGATTTACATAACTGTACAAAATTGTTAACAAGTTCAGAATTATATTTTAAACAACACTTTTCTTACGAAATATTATTTATTATTATGATTCTATAAGGAAATTGTGTTAATTATTGTTATGATATGATTCTTAGAGACACAGTAAAAGGAGAAGAATTCCTGTCCTTGTGGTATGAACAAATTGTTAAGTTGATCGCCAGTGAGGAACTTACAATTCTATCTGAAGAAAAAGTACGCAATTTAAAATTAATAACTGTTATATTCTAGTACCCATTACGGATGGGAAATTTAAGTAACCTACTTACATTAATATAGTAGTTATAATAATTTATAAGTTTATTGATTGTTGCAGATTTTTGAAAGTGTTATTCGTTGGGTAAAACATGAAAACCAATTTTGCCCCAATTAATGAAACATGTACGTTTACCATTAACATCGAAAGATTATATATTAAAAAATGTAGTTGACGAACCTCTTCTTAATAATTGTTTTAAATGTGTTTATTTACTCTCTATGATTTTTTACAAATTAATTTATATTTGATATATTTTTAATTGTTTAAGGTAAAGATTACGTATTTGAAGCATTACGTTTTCATTTACTTAAGTCAGAAGAACTTATCACCATTCTAAATAACGTCCAGACAAAACCTAGACAGCCTGGTGGTACACATAAAGTATGATTTCATTATAATTTATTTATCTTTCCAACATATTAACGATTTAATTATAACAGGTTATTTTAGTGGTTGGTCAATCAGGGATCAATGACGAAATATTGGATACGTACTACAGAATGGTATGACCCAAAAACCAACCAATGGCAGTTTGGACCAAAATTGATTACACCACGTTACGGTGGTAGTCTGGCTGTAGTAAATGATAATTTTGCGTTATATTTGGGTGGTACAAATTTGGAATCAACTTGTCAATCTGCTTATGGGCTAGATTTATCTTCAGAATCGCCTTATTGGAGACCAACATATGATATGTTAGTTAAATGACGATGGTTTGGAGTTGGTGTGATAAATCATTATATTTATGCTGTAAGTTATATTATAATATTATTTGTTACTTTTTTTAGTAATTTCTGTTATAATGTAGGTATTGTAATGATATGCTCACACACCATTATAATAAACTAACATTTTACAGAATAATAAACAACGGCTAGACTGTCGTTTGTAGAAATCGTTCACATCAAATAAAACCATTAACAACGACAATTAAGATATCGGCACGCACTTATAACGGTATTACGTAGGATGTGTATGCTGACGCCAAAGAATAATCTAGTTACCAGGCTCACGATAACTTTTTGATAAAGCCACCCACCACTCTCTGATCAGCATCCTCGCGTCGTCCCTTAAACCAGTGGATGAGCACCAGCCACCAAGTAACAACCTCTCAAGTATCAAAACCGATTTCAACGAACGACAATCCGGACTTCTTATGATAAGCCATAATTAGTGCGTTCGTTCTTTTTCAATTTATGCATTTGAAGTATTACTTTGTTTCATCTAAAACCTAAGACTCCTATAATCTACAAACGACTGCAAATCAGGTAAAGCAATTAATATAATATCTTATATTGATTGCATTTATTACATTCTACGTGCTTCCTTTTTTGTCCATAAAATTATATTGTACGGTGTATTTGATCTAATTCTCGAATACACAATCTCGAGAGCCCTCCGAACACCTGGAGGAAGGTAATAACGTAATTTCACTACTCTAACTTTTACTATTTTAATATAACTATCGACAGCAGTCGTCCTTATATTTTTCGTATTTTTAAGTTATTATAGTACTAACATAACATAAATTATATTATAAATTCAAGGTTGGCGATAATGATGGTGAAAGTGGTTTAAACAGTTCAGAAGTTTTTGACTGCAGAACTCGAGAATGGAGTAGGATATCTAGTATGTCTACAAGACGACATGGTCATGGGCTTGGAGTATTGAATAATTGTTTATATGTTTATATTTATAACTTTACGATTTTATATTTGTGATAGGTACATTTGTTATAGTTGTAATCAGAATAAATAAATACCACAAAGGAAAATCATGGAATCCCCAAAATAAAAAAATGTTTATAACTTAAAATTTTAATAATATACTAATTCAAGTATTTGTTTAAATATACCGGCTTAGTCCAATGACTTAATAACTACAAAGGAAACTGACTTTTTTCATTGACGACAAACTATAATATATATTTTAGCATTATTAAAAATTTGTTTCTTTTTTTTCAGTTTTATGTATAATGTATTAATGTTTTTGTTAAAAAATAATCTTAATTATATCGTTTATGTTTGAAAATAATAATACAAACTATAAAAGTAAATGTCTGGATTTTAAATTTCTTACAATTGTTGAACTTATACTATATTAAATTTGATATAATATAATAACAATTAATAAATGTTTTAGTTCATAAATATATATTCAATCACTGTCATTGAAAAATGCTTTATTGTGTTCCGTAGATTTTAAAATCAAGGGATTTTTAATCTTCAAGCTGTATTAATTGAACTTTGTATTTTGTATAGGTAGGTGGTTTTGATTTAGTGCATAGATTAAACTCCGTCGAATGTTATCACTCGCAGTGCAGTGGGTGTTGGAGTTATGAATGGTGTACTGTATGCTGTGGGTGGTTGGGATGGACATCAGGTTTGGAATAGTGTCGAAGTATACATACCAAGTACAGGAGTTTGGTCTACTATTCCGGACATGCATTTACGTCGACGACGTTCAAGTATAACTACTCGTTTAAAAATTCTTAACCTTTATTATATGAAACATATTTAATTTAAGTTTAACTTCTCAATATAGGAGTAGCGGTATTAGATGGTTTGTTGTATGTCGTCGGCGATGACGACGGAGCTTCTATTTTGGATTCTG
Organism: Metopolophium dirhodum; assembly: GCF_019925205.1. Taxonomy (NCBI): domain Eukaryota; kingdom Metazoa; phylum Arthropoda; class Insecta; order Hemiptera; family Aphididae; genus Metopolophium; species Metopolophium dirhodum. The sequence goes on from NC_083560.1 coordinate 29,847,995, forward strand.
TAGAATCGTACAACCCTAACACTAATAAATGGACCAGGATCACAGTGTCAATGAATGTTGCAAGGAATTTGGCAGGAATTGTAGTCATCGATAGGCCACAATGTTTTAAAAATTATTAGCATTAAAGATATTTTTTTTGATTCAATATATTACTACTTTCTCATATTGTATAATAATATCTTCGTTATTTTTCTATTTATTTTATAGCGTTTGAATGTTGTATGGAAAGGTTGTTTGTACCTCCACTATAAATTTATGGCCAATGATAGGCCACCATAATTCGATTGCTAATATGCCTAAAGTTGTATCTTTAATGTCCAATTTTTTTGAAAATCATTTTATAAGTCTATTGGGTTAATCTTATATAAATAAATTATTATAAAGATATTAAGCAGACAAATTTATTAAGTCGGAACTTGTTACTTTTGTAAAAAACAAATTCATTCAATTTTCGACTTGTAATCTTTTAGATAATATTGAATATGTTGATCTATTTATGTAAAAAATAAATATGTCCGGACACGTATTTGTAATATGTAATATATAGACTCATATAAAAACGCCGGATAACTAGTAGTTACAGATCATATGGAATGTGGAGTGATTCAATATACATATATACACACTCTTTTTACACACACGCGACACATGTAACACATAAAGTTTAATATTCAACACCTCTCCGATCAGACGTTTAGTAAAAACAACACAGTCAATAAATTATCAGTTTTGCCATTTTAACCCATATTATATTATACTGTAAAACCCCTTCAATAATCCTACTATCAAGCCGTTCGTTAAAAACAACACAATTAATTACCAGCGGCACCTTTGTCACACCTCACAAAATCAAATAACATAATAAACACATCAATACTATAATGTCATTACGTATTTATTGATGCTTATCAAAAGAAAGGATAACACTAAAATCACGCTTTACAAAGATCAACAGAATCGTCGTCGCAGTTGTCTTTTACACAAGAGGATCCGATGCACAACTTCCACGCCAGTATGCACTTCGACAATATTTTTGTCATTCAAAGCGAATGAGATCATACATTTATCAGAAATCCGTTTTTTTTTTTATTAGATTCACAGAGACAAGGACTATTTCCATATATTTTGTTTTTAATTGAATTAAATTGTTGGGTAAAAAAGTTAAAAAATTTTATTTTTGAATTTTTAAACTAATTAATATAGTGATTTTATAAAGTTTAAATTTTATTTTAATTTGCCCCGTGATTTTTAATATTTTTTTTAGTTTATATATTTGAAACAGCATAAAACTGGTTTTTGTCGAGGCGGCTAGTCCTCCTAAACGGCTAATGGGTATATCCTCACGGCACAACCTTTATGTTGTAATTTGATTTATTCTAACATTCGGTATGACTATCCAATTAATTATCTCGTAATATATTAAGTAAATTACATTCGGTTGGTTAATTAACTATTTGTGCTCTTGCTACGGATGTAAGAATTCTTGAGAGCATACGATAAAAGTCACGTCCAAAATCATAGATAGGTAACAAATTTTTATATTTCATTGGTTTTCGAATCATTTCAAGAAAATTTTTCGAGAAAAATATCTCTTAATATACTAATAATATAAGTGTTAATTATACAAATCAAAACACGTAATATAATATAAGATACGTAGATATAGGTATACGCCGCAATGACTTCGAGTATCGAACTCAAACCCGTATCTACGAATACAACCACATACTCAGGTAAGTGAATTATATCAATATCTCGTAATGCATTATCATATAATATTATACATTATTATAATAGATACAAAATATAACAAAGTAGTAGAAAAATTATACGTACCCTTTAAACTAATGAAATAAAATCACTAATCAACCTTAAATAATACCAGAACGCGAAGACACATATGTACATAATATATTATATAACTTATTACCTACATAAACAAATACTAATTTATTATACCATTTAACCCATGCACTACAGTAGTAGAGCTTGTCGAGGTATCTCACTTTCAGAAGGACCATTGTCAGGTGGGTCTTATACTCAATACTCATTATTTTACCAGATCCCGTTGTCTTATACTTGTTATAACATATTGAATAAAAAACTAAAACTAATAAAATCATTCAAAAATCAATTAAAAATTAAACCTATTGTTGCAACTGACTCAAACTTTACATTCAAATTGTATAATATGCGTAAACCACAACCTATCAACTTACGATAAGAATATTTTATGGATTTAACAATGTAGGTACATTAATGTGTGTTCAGAAACAAAAAAGTAGGTGATAATGGTGTACGTGTGAATTAATATTTTATTTGATTTCACAATTTATGGCGATTAATAATAATAAATTGTGATAGTCTTATTAAAATAGGTACATCAGTACATCGTACATGTGTATATATTCTCATATATTCTCAGAAGTTGAATACTAAAAACATAACTTTGTAAAACATCAACCTAAATAAATAGTAACAATATTTTATCAAAAATAATAATAATGTTTTATGAAAAAAAATGTATACGAATAAAGAGTATTAATGAATTGTACACTTATTATAAATTATGTATCATTGTATACTTACCTACCATGGGTGCCCATAGGGTAGTTTTCAGGGGAGGGACAAAGTTAAACCAAATGAGTGTATGATGCCAAAACTTATTTATAGCATATAGAATAGATACAAGATACTAGGTATTGGTATTCCTTGAAAAGGATTAATGCGTTAAGCAAAAGACTATGGTACATTGGTATCCATATTACTACTATACCTATTACCTATCTTAAATTATGGTTTACATTAAACTTAGTATAAAGTCTGATCTGGTCTATGATGATAATATGATATCAACTATTGAATTATCAAGTATGTGAAACAAGTATATGGATTCAAAGCATAATATATTATTGTTTGTTTTGCATACTGTATTATTTTCTAGGGGGGAATGTCCCCCCTTGACCCCCCCCCCCCCCCTCCCACTCCCTCAATAGGTGCTGTCGTTACCTACTACATTTACTGTTTACGTCTGTTGTCTATTTATCTGATACATTAATTAGTGTTAGACCAGATTTAGTGCTCATTTACATAAAATCTCAGAACATTATATCAATTGGATTTATTTATTTTTTAGAGGTATTTAAACAGTGCTGGGTACCTAGTAACGTAACGCAAATTACAAATTACTATAACGAAATTACTATTTCAATAACGCAGCAGTAATTTCATTACATTTTACTTAAAGTAACGCAATAGTAACAAAAATACTTTTGAAAAGTAATTTATATAAAGTAACGCACTAACGGGTTATTTTTCACGTAATTAAAATAATACCTAGTTTTGAATGTATTAAAGAACAAGCCGATAGATTATCCCAGAAAAATTAAAAAACAACTATGTTTATTTTTAATTCCGATAATAGTTAACAATATTACTAAACGTTCCAGGAATAAATGTTATCACTTTAATAGCAGAAAGAAAAGAGCTTGGTTTAAAAATAAAATTTAATAAAAATGAATTATGATTTATGACTATATAGCCATCTGCCATATAGGTGAGATGATTGTACATTAAATTAAATCTACATATTTTGTACATAATACTATAATAGGTCTATTATCACTAGGTCTATGATTATAAAATATATACATAATAATTGAATCATATGCATATTCATGAACTAAATATGATTAAAAAAAAATGATAAAATTGTGGGCTATAAAATATCCAAAAAACATGTACACATATAAAATGCGGTTAAGTGGGTACTGTTTAAATTGTTGACTCCTAAAACCACACACTTTTGATAAAATACAGGACAAAACCGCACACTTTTCATAATTTAAAATAGCACAGATTTAATAGATTAAAACAACACAGTTTTTAAAATTGTTGAAGCCAAAAACCCCACACTTATGATTTTGACCACAAAACGGTCGACAGTAGGTATACTATTTATAATGTTTATGTATATTTTATAATTTATTATTAATTCAAACAAACAAATTTACATTATGTTCTATTATTATTATCAATAATTTTAAAATCAGGGATTGCCAACGTTATAATAACATTATAGTTGACAAAAAAACAATTAAAATTTGTAAACGTAATTATAACGGAAAGCGATAATCAAAAATAATTAAAAATCGTAAAACAAAACATAATGATTAACAAAATATATTATGTAGGTAGCATTAAACAAAATATAACGCAAAACGTAATTTACCTATAGAATTTTGTGCGGGCCGGGAGCGTACAATAATAATACGCCCGCCTGGACACCAACTTAGGGTCTTTACACCACTAACACCTAAGTTCTAGAAATATGGAGAACAAGCTGGGTGTGTAATGGTGTAATAGCTCGAGCAGTAGGTAGTCGTCGGGATCACCTAGCAATTACTGTCGGCTATGTAGTGCGTGTTGTGTAATTATGTGTATTTGTGTATGAATATGTGTATGTGTGTAGGTGTGTACCTATATAATTAAACAAATAGGTAATAAAAAATAGTAACATGGTTTCTGGTGGGTAAGTTGCCGTATAATACACAATTCTAAATAATAGCAGTACAAAATATATAATAAAACTCACCGTAACACAAATGTATAAAAAATATAATAATAATAATAAATGACCGGCACTTATGGCTAACCGAAATAAATTATATATTAACGCAGCTATTTGAGCTGAAGCTCATATAAAATAATATGCGGCCCTTCTGGCCCAACAAAATAATAATAATAAATAATATAGAAAAGCTATTTGAGCTGCTGCCACGTATAAAAAATGTGACCCTTCTGGTCCAACAATATGTAATAATAAAGATAATAATTAAAGTATATTGTATAAATGTCCGACCCTTATGGTCGAACAGAATAAAATATATATCGACAGAGCTGTTTCAGCTGTTAGCTCGTACTTATAAAATAAAAAGATGCTAATAATGTACGATCCTTATGGCCTTCTGGCACGACAAATAATAATTATAAAATATCTACAATCCTCTTGGCCCAATAATTAAATATGTATAATAAATAAATAATATTAAAAATAACTCACAATTTGTGGAGCGCAGACTAGTTAGCTGGTCCTGTACTAAAATAAAATATAATATGTCCTGCGTTTAGCGCACACAAAATATAATAATAGGTGCCAATTCACGCACAAATTACAATAATAAAATAATTAGGTAATATCAAAAGGTGGCGATTTGCGACTATAGCTATATAATATAAAACGGCGATGCGCCACAATAGTATAAACGTACTGCCCTCATGGCTCACAATTATAAAATAAGTATAATAAATCTGACAGCACACCACACGTTGGTGTTCGCACAACACAAAATATAATAGGGTGTTTCGTGCCCATAATTTTACTTAATAATGAATATAATACCGATATGCCATTCTGGCACTCACAATTATAAAAAACAATAATACATTTTACTATTTGAGTAAATAAACACTTTATAAATTATAATGAATACATCGAAACGGCCGCGACAACATACGGTACGAGACAAAAATCACGGAGGCCGTGTTAAAATATTATTCGGTAGCCGACGAGGCGCCAGGCGGCGTACGATAATGCTCTGGCTTTATCTGCATATTATATAACTCACAAGATACATTCAACGATAATAATAATAAAACAATACAAATAGTGATATGTGAGTGTGTGTATGTGTCCAGCTGTTCCCCGTGACCAAAGTCCTATTATTCTATACTGTTGCGACGACAACAGATATCATTGAACAAAAAATAACGCAAAACGAAATATTTTAAAATTTATTTATTTAAAAGGTCTATAATTTTATTGGTTTCGTAGAAACATTTATTTCATGTAAACAATTTAAGAATTGATTATATTATTATATTCAGTATCCGGGCCAACCTACCCGTATAAGTTATTATTTTAGATTCTGAGCGAAACGATGAATGTATTGATTTTACAATGATGTGTTTTTTTTTAATTTTTTAATTTTTTTTCTTATTTTAGATACTGAGCGAAGCGATGAATGTATTGATTTTACAATGATGTGTGTTTTTTTTTTATTTTTTTATTTTGTTTTAAATTTATTTTTAAATTATTTTATTTTTGTGTCTGTCATCACCTTTTAGGACAGTAAAAGTGATAGGATTTTCTTCAACAGTAACTTTTCTGATAGGAAAGTGAATCCAGTTGGTACTTTGGGGGGTCAAAAGTAAAAATTTCCCAGTAGTTTACAAAAGCGACGTGAAAAACAAAAGAAAAATTAAGGAAAAACGGGAATTTTTACGCAAAATCTGTTTTCGAGAAAATCGATTTTGGTTTTTGGTGTAACTCTAAAACAAATGACCGTACGGACATGAAATTTTTACTGAATGTTTATATTAGCATTTTCTATACACCAAAAAATTTACAAAATATTTTGACTCTTTTTGAGCTGTTTACGGCCATTGTCAGTTTTCAATTTTTTTAGTTTTTTTTTCTATAAATATAAATAAATTTTTATTTGTTGGGTAAAAAAGCGTGAAAATTTAATATAAGGCTCCTGATATATCGTTCTAATAGCAGTTGAAAAATACCAAAAATACATAGGCACAATTTTTTTTTATAAGCATTTAAAGTTCAAATTTTGACAACATTTATCAAATTTATAATTTATTAATTATTTTGTGGTTAAAACAAGGCTCCACGTAAATAGGTTATATATAAATTACTTTATTCACAATAATATCATCAAATATACTTGGTAAAATCATAGGCTGACTGACCGTTTTCGCTCAGAATCGTTTTTCTTATACAATGATATTATATAATTGAATTCAAATTTAACACCATCCATTACAGTGACCCACTTGTAGCCTACTGTACAGCAGAGTGACATCCACTTATCCACCTTTTTTTTATATTGGTTTAATATGATTTACAAGTGGCTATAGCCTATAAGTGCATACAGAGGCATTTGACAATATTTATTTAGAACCAACTTTTCCTTGAGATAATACAAATAAATAATTTTTTACTTGATTAGTGTTAGTATTAAAATGTATAAATTATTATTAATTCATTATTGTATGCATTTGTATAACTAAGTAGGGGTAGAATTATTATAGTACCTATTAAAGAATAAAGAGTCAGCGAACTACATAATTTTGAACATTCAAACCAATACCAGTATTCCAAGTATTGGTTTAAATGTTTTGATGTTTCATTCTTATAGCTATAATATTCAAATAGTTACATTTGAAGGCTCAATCCGTTGTTATTATAAATATTATGTCATTATATTAATATACATCTAATATTACAAAAATACTAAAAAAACATTAAAAATAAGTGTAAAAAAATGATATTTATCTAGATATTTATCTAGATAAATGTATTGTTGTATTTATCTTTATCTAGATAAATTACATTTATGTTATCTTTATTTTTATCTAGATAATATTTTGTTAAAATTATCTTATCTTATCTAGATAATTTTTTAGTTATCTATTCCCAACACTGGCGGAGTGGAATGCGCTGTCCATTAGTTTATAAGTCTATGGAACCGTGACACCATCTATTACGAAGTTATACGGTAACCTGTATAATATACATAACATATTATATTATATTTATATAGATACCCATAATAAATACTAGCTATCGGATACAAAATAAAATAGTAATGACAAGTCGGCGAGTATTTATTTTTATTCAAACAATGAAACATGTTATTTGTGTTTTATATACAACAGCTGCAGTCGTATACCAAGAAGGCAAGAACGTGTCATATGCGAAGACCCGTCTGGCCGTCTTCTCATTAATTCATTGTCGGCATTAAAATACGTCGTATTGGTCGTACACTCTGTCGTACCTACAGCTAAAATATTGAACCGATTCGTCTTTGATCACAATAGACACAGCAACCACCCCGCCGTGTCCTAAACGGTAGACTTATCCCGCGTCGGCGTCGGCGGTAGTGCGGTACCTCGAAGGCTCGAACAGTCATACACTCGAACACGTTTCGCCAGTGCCCAGTCGCAACTTCACCAGTGTTGTGGTTCGATCGCGGCGCGCTTCGTGCACTGCTCGCGGACACCGACTTCGTTAATAATTAAGAATAATAATATATTATTAACAACTTTAAATCTATTTACTGTCCAATAGCTGTTCACGTCGGACGATTTCTTTTTCATTTGGTACACGCATTTCCCGATTACCGTTCATTCACAGCAAGATCGCGGTCGTTTCGATGTCAACGAAACCCTGAACGCGGACGGTCGGATTGCAATACGTATTCGTTGTCGCATACGACTATTATACGAGGATTGGTAATATCATACGCACGATTTCGATTATAATTTAGAAGTATTTAAGTATGTATATACATTTTCCGTTTTGATTTCTTTGAATTTTTGCGAGTTATCTTTACGAATTGTTATAGTTTCAGTTTGTTTCAAACTTAATTGAATTATAACAGTATTTTGTTTCAATTTGGAACATAGTAACATTGAGTATATTATATTTTAGGTATATTTGTATAGGGAAACAATGTTCCAATGTTCGATATTTTATGCTGCGCGCCTACGCTAGTTTACCTAGTTCATTGTCGCTGGCAACAACCGGTAATATTATTTTATTTTTTAATCGGTGTTGTAAAATAATATATTAATTATTATTACTCGTATATTATTGTATTATAATAATATTTACTTTCCACGATTGATGTGCCAAATCGAACGTTAACATTTTTCCATAACGTCTTATATAACACAATATACATTTTCAAATAAATTAAATTTTTAGTAATTACTTAATAATATGCCATCCGGTAAATCTCGTAATTTAATGAATGGACTATATGTTAAAAGGTGTATTGATATATATTTTGTTAGGATGGAACTTCTAACATTTTTAAGACGATCTAGAAAATAGGCTTTTTGTTGAAAAATAATATTTAAAAATTAATGTTCATTTTCGATTTTAACACCTAATTAATCACATTTTTTTTGGATAGGTGACTCCGAAAAACTTAAAACCGTCATTATTTAAAACAATTTTAATTTAATGATGATCTTGTTTAAATGATAAGACTTTGAATGTGATATTGAATGTAAGTAACATTATGTAATAATACTGTGTCATTTTTTTTGGACTGGTGCCAATTTAAAAAAATCTATTTCATGTAAAACGATAAATATTGTATTCATATTCTTTAGATTCAACCTACTTAAACTCATTATCTTTTATATTTTAAAATTGGCAAAGTAAAACTATGTTTTTATATTATATTTTGATCTTATTCGCTTTATAAATAATTTATATTCAAATTTCAAATGTATTTTTTTTTTTTTTTGGTGGGTGACTGTTTTAAAAGATCATTTCGATAGAACATTTATTTTTTATTCAGTAGGTAGTTAGTAAGAACATATTTTTACCATAATTATTGTAAATGGTTCTCCTAATGATCAAAATATTTTCCACAATATAATGACAAATAGCATTTCTCAAGTCAGACAATATGAATTTCAATCCTGTAAAACTACACTCTACGTTGACCTAAACAAAAATAATGCAATATATTTTTAGTTTATAATACTAACTAAATGATATTTTATAATACTAACATAAATTCTAAATAGTATTATGAAAAATAAGAAATAAATTATGAATGTGAAATGTAGAAGCTGAGTAGCTAGTACTACCATACGAATTTGTGCTTATTGAAATAGTTTGGGCATTTCATTTTTATTTTCTTACCAAAAGTTAACAATATCTTCTTTATAAAACAATCTGTTTCCAAAGTCCTCTAGTTTTGTATTCAATATTAAATTAGATGCTTGAGAAGAATTTATTGTACAAATTCTAAAATACCTCAAAATAATCATCTTCATTGTTTGTTTCAGTAATACAATTTTCTGAATTAGGATGATCTAATAAGTTTGCTTCTGGATTCTATGAAAACATAAGTCATAACTATCAAATAAAAATAGCCTAAGTGGTAGATTAAATAATAATATAAAAAATGGAATCCAATACTACCAAGAAATAATTGTAGCTTTATTATATCAAATACAAATATTTATTTTAAGTATAACTAACCTCTACAGACATTAATGCATTTTTTAAATCCCATATTTTAAGTAGGTAATCTACAGCTTTTTTGTACAAGAAATATATCTAATTCAAAATAGTTAAATAATTACCATATAAAAGTACTTGTGCGATAATGATTACATTTCTTAAATAATATGAGACGTTTGAAAGCCAAGAGGTGCATTTAGGCAACTAGGTAAACATTTGAAATATAACTTTATTTTTATTACAACATTTAATAAATAATTGTATGTACCTAGGTACCTATTCTCATGAGTGTTTAAAAAAAAACACACATACTTTTTCAGATATGTAATTCTATAGTACACTGCTATTAAAAATAAAAATAGTCTTATTGTAAATTAAGTAGGATTAATCTTATCGCAATTAAACAATTGCTATAAGATATTTTTTTAAATAATTTATTAATCATTGTTAGTAATTTGTGATATCGGTACTTTTGATTGACATCCTATCTATCAGCTACATTAAATATTATAATATGTATAATTTAAAATACATTTTTTAATTTTATACATACAAATTCAAATGTATGCCATTTTTAAACACTTTCATAATAGAAATAAATTAAATTTCTGGGATAATTAATAATTGAAAATTGTCTAAGGTTAATAAGTTATAACTTGTCATAAGTCATAAAAATGTATAAGAAGGTACAGGTGTATGGTATTGACAATTATTATAACAAATCATATTTTGATTAAAAATCGTTCCCTAAAATATTTATCCCGATCTGTTATTTGTTTAATTTTTTAAATTAAAATAAAAAATGAAAAATGACTAGAGACCTATCAGATACCTATCAAAGAAAGTTTATGGTAACACATGAATACATTTAAGATGAGCTAATTAATTTTAATACGTACTTTAAAGTTGTTTGTCGTAGAGAAACAATGAATAATGATCATAAGTTAAAATAACTAACCTTATAATGAAAATATATAGCTTCAATTTATCAATAAGTATGTTACAAATCAAATATTTTGTTAAACCTATGTGTCATACTGAACCTTAAAATGTGTACCTTTCGAGTTTTGCATAAATAATGTTGCTAATATTATTAAATGTAAATTAATTGTTTTACACTTAGAGTCAGTTTGAAATAATAATATATCATATTATAATCATGTACTAATCTAGATACCTGTGATATGAAATACAAATTCATTAAAACACAAAATATTAATTTATATTTAATTTGTGTTGAATGTCCACTTTTAAATATGGTATAGGTTAGCCTAGTAGCTACTATTGTAGTTAAATATAAGTCAGTAGATAACTATGAATTTACTTGGACAAGAATACTTGGAGATACATACAACAGTTAATTTACAACTGAGCAATCAACAGATCTAATCCTTATGTATGTAGGTACTACATACACATAGGTATAACCAATATATTGTATCGTTGGTTTTATGATTTATAATTGTATGGTATGTTTTTGATCCTATAGTTCAAAATTGACTAGTCTACACTATAAGAACCTCTGGCAAGACATAGCGTTCTGTAAGTTCTGAGTGTTTTCAAATGTGTGTATAAGTGGAACTGCTGTTATGGCATGTAATTTCCATCTTGTGTAGTGACTAATAATTATGAACATAAGTCATAAATAAGCATCGTCCAAGTATTGCTACGGTTACAAACAATATTTGTTTACATACAAGTAGTACCTATATTATATGCAGTTAAGTGGACAAATACAAAGAGTAAAAATATATTAAAGTATTAGATGATGATGATAATATGATATAATATTATATAATTTAAAAAGAAATAGGTACTAAAAGTGTATATACAATTAATTTAGATTTTTATTTCAATAGCACTATTAAATGTTTGTAAATTGCAATTATATTATATTGGTATAACACACATTTTAACACAACTGTAGACAATTTTCAAAAGTTAGGTGGGCCAAGAAAATTATTATTTTTAAATTGAATTAACATAGTCAATAGCAACTTAAGTGAACATAATGTTAATTTCTTCCGTCAGAATGAAGAAAAATACTAATATAAAATGGAAATTTTCATCATACAAAATCTAAATTAAATTATTTCTCTATGACTAGCTATTTTCAATTATTGACGTTATTATACGGTTATATTAATAGAATGGTGAATATATTTATAATTTATACTATAAAGTTAAAATTGCTGTAGAAAAAAATTCTATAGGTAACTACATAATACCTCCCACTTACAAATTAACACAAATAAACAGGGGTTACATACATATTCAGAGATATGATGTATTTTTATTGTTTCACGAGGGAAACTACTTTTAGATCAGTGTTTTCCAACTGTTCCACTGAATCCAAAGGTTCCATGAGCTGGCACCAAGGGTTTAGTGAGAAATTAGGGAAAATATAAATTGATTTATAGAATGTTTGATTTGAATTATGACTCAAACTTTGATTATCTTCTCTTCTCACTAGGACATTTCCTTATCTTATGATAAGATATTTGTTATAGGTAATATAATGAAAAAAAAAAAATGGGGGATCCGCAAAACATTCTAGTTCCTGCAAAGGTCCCACGAGTAAAGAAGTTGGGAAACATTGAATTAGATGATAGAAACATTAACACACTTTTTTTTTAGGAATACAAGTACCGATATAACTAATTGTATAAGCTTTAATATAGATTTTTAAATATTGAATAGTATAAACAAGTCTGCAGTCGGTGACGTATTTAAGATTTGGCATGCCAGTGCTTTTTTGCACCTTCCATACAAAATAATTTTTTCTCAGCTTACACATAATATATATCTTAGTATAAATGGCTGGGCTTTTAGCTTTATAATAGGTTCTTCTCGGTATGAGTTTGAAATAGCACCTGAACAACAGCTTGATAGAGAAAAACAAATAGGGCGCTGACATCCTCTTAAGGCTACATACCGCATTGTCTGAAGTTCATTTGCTATCCTCATTTTCACATCAGCATAAATAGCTGGGATTTTAGTATCTGCAAATACTTGTCTACAAGGAACTGTATAACCAGGACACAACACAGCCATCATGTGCTTAAAACCTTCTTTTGATACAAAATTGTATGGCTGCATGTCAGTAGCAATACCATTTGTGTACCTTGTTGACGTCTTTTTATCACATTTCTTAAATTTGTTTCCCAGATTATTCTGATTGACTAATAGTAATTTATTCCTAGAACAAAAAAATGTATTATAAATCATTTATTTAAGAATAAGACACTTTTAAAATGTATTCACAATGCCTTTTTAAAAAGTTTTTGATGTAAATGAGTGAGTTAGATAACTTTTATAATTATTAAACCATTAAAAGCAGTAAAACATCATAAAGGTAGTAAATTAGAATATGCACTAAATGCTGTCCAATAGAAACATAAAAACAAGAACTTTTTTAAAATATATTTGTAGGTAGGTAAAAAATTAGGTAGTCTTCATTAATTAAAATATAATTTATGTAACTTAGCATTTTTTAAGAATATTGTTTTTAATGTAAATGTAATCCAAATTTTTTGAAATCCCAGCTATGATTATTAATTTAAAACTATTAATCTCATGTGGTTTTTGACGATGGAGTCGAAAAGCCTTCTTCAGAAGTTTGAGTCTCACTATAAATATAAGGCATATTGTTATTTTTCATGAGTGCATCTTCATCGCCGTTGTGGTTTTCTTCGGTAACACTGAACATGTTAGAATCTCTATTAATTTGTACAACTTCATCAACTTCCGTAGAATATTCGTCCTCATATCTATATTTATACGATAATAAAATAATTATAGAAGGGCGCGAGAGAAAATAATTAAATGTATTTGTATGTTTCAAAAGAAACGTAACTTTGATGTAGTCATGTTACTACTAAATAATTCGATAATGCCAATATTTTAGACGTTTGCTGCGGTAAACAGTTTTAAAGCTACCTAGTCGAGGACATTGTTATACTTACTTTCTTATCTAGTACTCGTTATCGTGGTCAGTTAAGATAGAGTAAGACTTTGTCTAGGTTAAAGATATCTTACCCTCGAATATCCAGTAGGTAATCGTTATCGTGGTCTGTTGTTCGAGAGTAATAAGTAACCTCAGAGTTGTATAGTGTAAACTCTGTTAGACTCTGTTTAATTATCCTTTTGTGGTCACCAAAAGGAGAATTTAAATAAGCTTATACAGCAGGTGTCGATAATTTATTTGTTTGACGGTTTGAGAAGCGGAAACCGAAATATATCTGTTATATACGCCATGCCTTTGCGCGGCGTGTACGACAGTAAGTTGTAATGCAAAATTTGTTTTTGTTTATAACTTATAACTTATAATATATAAAATAGTTGAATAATTTTGCATTTTGATAATACAATGTTACAATAATATACAATACCTAGGCGCTGCGTATATTATTAGGTTGTGTAACCAGTACATCTTTAATCGTGGTTCAAAGCATAATTTAATAGGTAATTAAATATTATTCGTGTTGACAACCACTGGTTACTGGTTTTTAAGTCATTTTTTTTCTTAATAATAAGTAAATACTTGAATATACTTTTACATTTTATGAGCAAAACCCGGGGCCAGTCCATATCTTTCAAACTTCAAGAATATAATACAGTATATGCACTAGAAAAGTCATATATTTTTATTTTTTTTTTAAATTATTCATTTATTCAGCCAAAACCATTACAAATTAAATAATTACAATAAGACAAATTAATAATAGCTGATACGAATACCAACTGAGCTATATGCTCGTATCTGGAGTTATACGGAGCTCAACGATATTACAATTCGTTTAAAGTAAAATACTTATACAAATAAAAATATGATATAATTAAATAAACATAACATGATAAAATAAACAAAACTTTAGAAACAAAAATGTACATCAGCATACATATTATAGGTACATATTATACGTCCCTTAAAATTATAGGATCTAGATAAAATGAGAATAATAACATATTTTTAAATTTTTTTATTAAAAACAAGACATAAAAATATTTATTTTTTTTAAGTTACATTAGACATCACCCGAACATCGAGCTTAAACTGGTACGAATGTAATAATAAAGCTCCTTTTACTCATCCCTCGAAAAATGAGGTTTACCGGGTCAGCCTCATGTTGATCGTACCGTTGTATTTCATCACTCGGCAATTGCACCGACTTGGGGAGAAATACGTTGATTATCCCACCGCCGGATCTTGTAAGACGCACGCCACAGCCATCCCAAATTTAGTCTCCACATTATTCATAGATTGTGCACGGTATTCGATATCCTTTGTCATCTCTCCGAAAGAAAGATTCAGCACATTCGTCTGCGCTGGAGCGAATTTAAAACATAAATAATTAACTGTGAACAGAAAAAATAAACGTTAGAAAAAAGTAAATTATGAAAACGACTATTCTTGCTATGCGACTGCGTTTAAATAATTTACTTTTTTTTCACAGTTAATTATGTATGTTTTAAATTCGCTCCAGCGCAGACGAATGTGCTGAATCTTTCTATCGGAGAGATGACAAAGGATATCGAATACCGTGCACAATCTATGAATAATGTGAGTAGGGTGAAAAGGCCGACTCCGGATACCCCCCGCTTCACCACCACCCACCTATACTGCGCTTGATCGCGCTTGATAACCCCCCGCCACACCTCCTACCAATACATACGTCATCACCGCTCCACCCCGCCCGTACCTCGGTAACGTTGGCCGCGCTTGATAACCCCCCGCCTCACCTCCTACCATCACATACATCATCACCACCCCACCCCGCCCATATCTCGGTAACGCTGATCGCGGTGAATAGCCCTCCACCTCACCTCCTACCAATACCTCGCCAACGTTGGCCGCGCTTGATAACCCCCCGCCTCACCTCCTACCATCACATACATCATCACCACCCCACCCCGCCCATATCTCGGTAACGCTGATCGCGGTGAATAGCCCTCCACCTCACCTCCTACCAATACCTCGCCAACGTTGGCCGCGCTTGATAACCCCCCCGCCTCACCCCCTACCAGCACATACAACATGACCACCCCACCCCGCCCAAATCTCTGTAACGTCGATCGCGGTGAATAGCCCTCCGCCTCACCTCCTACCATCGCTTACGTCATCACCACACCACCCGCCCTTTAGACGCTCACCGCGTGGCGGCCGCCCCGTCCGAGGCGCGCTCTGTCCGTCACGCGGACGGACTCATCGGCCGACGTCCGCTCGACCCGTATATCACCGACGGTGGCGCCATCTATCCGATAATCGGATGGACGCGGTTTTTCAAATTTTATCATATATACATACGTACATACATACATACATACATACATACATACATACATACATACGTACATACATACAAGCAGGATACCAAGTCAAATATTAACACGATTTAATTGTTTAATATAATTTGTTGTTTATTCAATACAAATATCATATATACATAATATATAAAATAGGTTATTGTGTTATAATGAACATGGGTGGTGCTAAAGATCACCCGACAAAATCGTACGATTCAGATTTACATAAATGGGCTCGACTAAAACTATTATCACGATTATTACCAACATCATACGGTTCTGATTTACATCTACAGTCTCGAAGGCCGACATTATTACTACGCTTGTTATTAAGTTCATTTTTTACATTTTCAATAAATATCCATGCCTTTATATAATAATACGAATACACATTTGGAGTTGTACATGGCGTGTTGTTGCCACACTTCATCATTTTCTTCCCATTGCCCCAACAATAAGCCGCAGTAGTGACATTGAACCAAGTCGCCCGTTCCGGAATAAGTGAAACCACATTCGGCCAGCGAATATTTATCTTGACACGATCGAGGCGAGTGCGAATCGAATGTTTTCAGCCTCGATAAAAAGCTTGTATACTGAGGATATTCAGGATCCGAGTTCTCATGTACTAAACGCACTAGTGATCGGGAATCGGCGGTAAGTTTTAATAAATTCATTGCAATTGTAGCGTATGAAAATGTTTTAAATCGTGAATAAAGCGTGTTCTAACTGTTAACGTTTAAACGTGAATAAGACACTTCTAGCCAGTGTAACCGTCTGTAAGCAACTGTCGGCTATACGGTGATAGCTAGCGGACATTGCAAGTTATATGCAGATAATAATAATATAAATTAAAATATTTGAACGGTGTTACAATATTTTGTTATCCCCCCAGTTATCAGATAACAGTCTTGACCGTCGTAGACAGATTTGCGGCATATTATTACCGTCACTGGTATCGTTATCACGTTCGACACATGACTCGCGATGTGCATATTGTTACCGTTAATTAAAAAATGTATTATTTCCCGGCGCCGCTGAGTACTAGCGGTCGAATATTTCTACAGCCTTTATAGATAACGTCGGATACCCCCCACCAACCGCCCACCCACCACCGCATCCGATATTCGGGTTCGCCGCAACCACATATGTTCTACGAATCAGACGGTCAGTGCAGCTCGACGACAACTGGTGTACATTCATATTACCTCGCTCACTCTATTTAATATCTTTCCTCATATTAAATCTTTAAAAATGTTTAACTGCGTGACATGTGAAAAAGTGTACGTTCATAAGCGCGATCTGAACAGACACGCTAAAACCCACGATGGATCGGTGATTTCGTGCGGGATATGTCTCAAGACGTTCGTCCAGCGGAACAATCTTAATATCCACGTTCAAAATCGTCATAGTAAGTACATTGAATATTATTCGCTATCGACCCGAAAAAAAACATTGTATGTGTATTTTTTCGGGTCGACAATAGTTTACTTGGGTTATTAATTAAATTATTTTTAAAATAGAGTTCGCTAAAAACACCCTAGAATTCCACAGTGCTGTACGGATAGGTGGTGCAATGGGTAAATCATTTTTTTCTCTTATAAATAATAATAATAATAATAACGATACTATCTAAATATTAATAATATATGATAGGTCGCGCATCAGTCATATGCTGGGCACCCCCCGCCACTACACCGCACGCTCGGCCAGATGTTCTGGCTCCGACGGACATCTCGAGACGCCGCCGTCGTCCGGGCATACCTACTCTCCAACCTCAAGCCTCACCATTCACATCCCGCACACTGACGATCGTTTCCCCCGCCACCCGCACAGCCTATCTTTGATGGACCCGACGAAAGATCCCCCGCGAACGCCGCACTACCACTTTCGCTTTCACCACCGCCAGCCGGGGAATTTGTTGCTCATACGGAAAATTCGAGGAAAAATATTAAACGGAAAAATGCTCGCATGCAAAAGGTTAATACACCCGGCTTTATTGAGATTGAGTCGTCGCTTAACCGCACGGTCGTATGGTATTTTAGGAAAAATGTCGATAGCGTGTCCAGTTACCGCGCGTTCCTCAACTCGATAGAGTCCGAATTAATCGCAAAATTACTAGGGTGCGTACGTATTAACCCGATGTAAAATGTAATATTCATATTAAAGAGCTCCATTAGAGATTTCATTGGAAATCTATAATGAAACTCTTATTATTCATCCCTCTATAAATGAGGCTCACTACGGGCAAATTCCCGATATTATACGCCGCCATATCCCCGTCACCCATTTGAACTGACTTCGGTAAAAATACGTTGATCGTACCAGTTCCCGCGGGGTTGCACAATATGCACGTGACAGCTGTCCCGTACTTTGTCTCCACGTTTTTCATGGATTTCACCGGATACGGCGCATCCTTCATCAACTCCCCGATTGACATATTCACGTTGTTTACTTGGGATTTAAGCGATTCTAAAAATGCCATTTTTAATAAACTGCAAACAGAAAACCAATTGTTAGATAAAATAATTTGTTTAAACGTGAACGCATAGCGAGAATAGTTATTTTTATTATTAAAGTAAAAATTAACTCACTTTGATTTTAGGAAGAAATTTGAATAAGTTAGAAAATTTGATGCTGGCACTGAGTTGGTGGATATTAATACTGAAATTTTTAAAAATATCGTCTTCTAATTAAAAAAGTGAGTTAATTTAATCAATTAAATAATTGTATATACAATTGTTTCAAACGTCATTTTTATTCAATATTAACAGTCGATATTTTTAAAAATTTCAGTATTAATATCCACCAACTCAGTGCCAGCATCAAATTTTCTAACTTATTCAAATTTCTTCCTAAAATCAAAGTGAGTTAATTTTTACTTTAATAATAAAAATAACTATTCTCGCTATGCGTTCACGTTTAAACAAATTATTTTATCTAACAATTGGTTTTCTGTTTGCAGTTTATTAAAAATGGCATTTTTAGAATCGCTTAAATCCCAAGTAAACAACGTGAATATGTCAATCGGGGAGTTGATGAAGGATGCGCCGTATCCGGTGAAATCCATGAAAAACGTGGAGACAAAGTACGGGACAGCTGTCACGTGCATATTGTGCAACCCCGCGGGAACTGGTACGATCAACGTATTTTTACCGAAGTCAGTTCAAATGGGTGACGGGGATATGGCGGCGTATAATATCGGGAATTTGCCCGTAGTGAGCCTCATTTATAGAGGGATGAATAATAAGAGTTTCATTATAGATTTCCAATGAAATCTCTAATGGAGCTCTTTAATATGAATATTACATTTTACATCGGGTTAATACGTACGCACCCTAGTAATTTTGCGATTAATTCGGACTCTATCGAGTTGAGGAACGCGCGGTAACTGGACACGCTATCGACATTTTTCCTAAAATACCATACGACCGTGCGGTTAAGCGACGACTCAATCTCAATAAAGCCGGGTGTATTAACCTTTTGCATGCGAGCATTTTTCCGTTTAATATTTTTCCTCGAATTTTCCGTATGAGCAACAAATTCCCCGGCTGGCGGTGGTGAAAGCGAAAGTGGTAGTGCGGCGTTCGCGGGGGATCTTTCGTCGGGTCCATCAAAGATAGGCTGTGCGGGTGGCGGGGAAACGATCGTCAGTGTGCGGGATGTGAATGGTGAGGCTTGAGGTTGGAGAGTAGGTATGCCCGGACGACGGCGGCGTCTCGAGATGTCCGTCGGAGCCAGAACATCTGGCCGAGCGTGCGGTGTAGTGGCGGGGGGTGCCCAGCATATGACTGATGCGCGACCTATCATATATTATTAATATTTAGATAGTATCGTTATTATTATTATTATTATTTATAAGAGAAAAAAATGATTTACCCATTGCACCACCTATCCGTACAGCACTGTGGAATTCTAGGGTGTTTTTAGCGAACTCTATTTTAAAAATAATTTAATTAATAACCCAAGTAAACTATTGTCGACCCGAAAAAATACACATACAATGTTTTTTTTCGGGTCGATAGCGAATAATATTCAATGTACTTACTATGACGATTTTGAACGTGGATATTAAGATTGTTCCGCTGGACGAACGTCTTGAGACATATCCCGCACGAAATCACCGATCCATCGTGGGTTTTAGCGTGTCTGTTCAGATCGCGCTTATGAACGTACACTTTTTCACATGTCACGCAGTTAAACATTTTTAAAGATTTAATATGAGGAAAGATATTAAATAGAGTGAGCGAGGTAATATGAATGTACACCAGTTGTCGTCGAGCTGCACTGACCGTCTGATTCGTAGAACATATGTGGTTGCGGCGAACCCGAATATCGGATGCGGTGGTGGGTGGGCGGTTGGTGGGGGGTATCCGACGTTATCTATAAAGGCTGTAGAAATATTCGACCGCTAGTACTCAGCGGCGCCGGGAAATAATACATTTTTTAATTAACGGTAACAATATGCACATCGCGAGTCATGTGTCGAACGTGATAACGATACCAGTGACGGTAATAATATGCCGCAAATCTGTCTACGACGGTCAAGACTGTTATCTGATAACTGGGGGGATAACAAACAAAATATTGTAACACCGTTCAAATATTTTAATTTATATTATTATTATCTGCATATAACTTGCAATGTCCGCTAGCTATCACCGTATAGCCGACAGTTGCTTACAGACGGTTACACTGGCTAGAAGTGTCTTATTCACGTTTAAACGTTAACAGTTAGAACACGCTTTATTCACGATTTAAAACATTTTCATACGCTACAATTGCAATGAATTTATTAAAACTTACCGCCGATTCCCGATCACTAGTGCGTTTAGTACATGAGAACTCGGATCCTGAATATCCTCAGTATACAAGCTTTTTATCGAGGCTGAAAACATTCGATTCGCACTCGCCTCGATCGTGTCAAGATAAATATTCGCTGGCCGAATGTGGTTTCACTTATTCCGGAACGGGCGACTTGGTTCAATGTCACTACTGCGGCTTATTGTTGGGGCAATGGGAAGAAAATGATGAAGTGTGGCAACAACACGCCATGTACAACTCCAAATGTGTATTCGTATTATTATATAAAGGCATGGAATTTATTGAAAATGTAAAAAATGAACTTAATAACAAGCGTAGTAATAATGTCGGCCTTCGAGACTGTAGATGTAAATCAGAACCGTATGATGTTGGTAATAATCGTGATAATAGTTTTAGTCGAGCCCATTTATGTAAATCTGAATCGTACGATTTTGTCGGGTGATCTTTAGCACCACCCATGTTCATTATAACACAATAACCTATTTTATATATTATGTATATATGATATTTGTATTGAATAAACAACAAATTATATTAAACAATTAAATCGTGTTAATATTTGACTTGGTATCCTGCTTGTATGTATGTACGTATGTATGTATGTATGTATGTATGTATGTATGTATGTATGTACGTATGTATATATGATAAAATTCGAAAAACCGCGTCCATCCGATTATCGGATAGATGGCGCCACCGTCGGTGATATACGGGTCGAGCGGACGTCGGCCGATGAGTCCGTCCGCGTGACGGACAGAGCGCGCCTCGGACGGGGCGGCCGCCACGCGGTGAGCGTCTAAAGGGCGGGTGGTGTGGTGATGACGTAAGCGATGGTAGGAGGTGAGGCGGAGGGCTATTCACCGCGATCGACGTTACAGAGATTTGGGCGGGGTGGGGTGGTCATGTTGTATGTGCTGGTAGGGGGTGAGGCGGGGGGTTATCAAGCGCGGCCAACGTTGGCGAGGTATTGGTAGGAGGTGAGGTGGAGGGCTATTCACCGCGATCAGCGTTACCGAGATATGGGCGGGGTGGGGTGGTGATGATGTATGTGATGGTAGGAGGTGAGGCGGGGGGTTATCAAGCGCGGCCAACGTTGGCGAGGTATTGGTAGGAGGTGAGGTGGAGGGCTATTCACCGCGATCAGCGTTACCGAGATATGGGCGGGGTGGGGTGGTGATGATGTATGTGATGGTAGGAGGTGAGGCGGGGGGTTATCAAGCGCGGCCAACGTTACCGAGGTACGGGCGGGGTGGAGCGGTGATGACGTATGTATTGGTAGGAGGTGTGGCGGGGGGTTATCAAGCGCGATCAAGCGCAGTATAGGTGGGTGGTGGTGAAGCGGGGGGTATCCGGAGTCGGCCTTTTCACCCTACTCACATTATTCATAGATTGTGCACGGTATTCGATATCCTTTGTCATCTCTCCGATAGAAAGATTCAGCACATTCGTCTGCGCTGGAGCGAATTTAAAACATACATAATTAACTGTGAAAAAAAAGTAAATTATTTAAACGCAGTCGCATAGCAAGAATAGTCGTTTTCATAATTTACTTTTTTCTAACGTTTATTTTTTCTGTTCACAGTTAATTATTTATGTTTTAAATTCGCTCCAGCGCAGACGAATGTGCTGAATCTTTCTTTCGGAGAGATGACAAAGGATATCGAATACCGTGCACAATCTATGAATAATGTGGAGACTAAATTTGGGATGGCTGTGGCGTGCGTCTTACAAGATCCGGCGGTGGGATAATCAACGTATTTCTCCCCAAGTCGGTGCAATTGCCGAGTGATGAAATACAACGGTACGATCAACATGAGGCTGACCCGGTAAACCTCATTTTTCGAGGGATGAGTAAAAGGAGCTTTATTATTACATTCGTACCAGTTTAAGCTCGATGTTCGGGTGATGTCTAATGTAACTTAAAAAAAATAAATATTTTTATGTCTTGTTTTTAATAAAAAAATTTAAAAATATGTTATTATTCTCATTTTATCTAGATCCTATAATTTTAAGGGACGTATAATATAATTATATACATTTAACAAGTTATATAATTATTTTGTCCGAGCGATGAGTTGGTTTTAAAAAAAATATTATTTAATAATTATTATAAGGTTTTTCCTCGCAAATACGAGATGGTGAAATATTTTATATTTATAAGGTTTTATTATTTAATAGTCAATATTTGTATACGAATTTATGAGACGTATAATATAATTATATATATTTAACAAGTTATATAATTATTCTGTCATAATAATAATAATAATTGGTATTCTACGGTGAAAATCTATTATCTAGATTTGAAAAAAAAAAATAAGAGAGACTTCAGTGTTCTAAAAATAATATTTTATTTACACAATATTAATACTACATTTCTGAGTTAAATTTCGATACCATTTCTTTTTTCCAGTGTTGACTGTTTTCTCGATCCCACCTGGAGTCACTGATATAACCAGATTGTTCGTTATCTGAAAATATCAGTAATTTTATAGTAATTCTATTGCGATTTTATTTATACATTAAGACTTACGTAGTGCATCTCCACCGCTTGCGAATCGACCGGATATCAGGAACATATCAAAGACAGTCGGGCTATACCAATCCGGCAGCTCGCACGGAAATCGTTGTCCGTCCGGCTTCCAAGAATCTGGCGACTTCCACGGAAATCGCTGGCCGGGATTAAATCCAAACGATTCTTGCACGACCTCGGCCTCGACTACACGTAGCGTATAGTGAGACTGATTGTAAGACTCTTGAAATAACTGTGGTGACTAAAAATAAAATAAATTTTAATTTAAATAGAGTGGTACAAAATTATATAACTTACCACGCATCGAGTCTTAGGGACATGGTTGAAAAACGAACACTCCTCTGACGACATATTAGTTTATAGTAATTACACATTCGTATATGATTTTATCCAAAGACTGACTGCAGATGGAGAGCTAGCCGTCGGAACACCGTATGTAGACATATAAATCCCCGTCCCACTCCGTTCACTTCTTATCAGATTTATTTTTATTTTATTTTTTTTATTCAGATAATTATTTTGTTGGATTTTGACAATGATATTAGTATTTAAG
Source organism: Metopolophium dirhodum (assembly GCF_019925205.1). Lineage (NCBI taxonomy): Eukaryota > Metazoa > Arthropoda > Insecta > Hemiptera > Aphididae > Metopolophium > Metopolophium dirhodum. The sequence continues at coordinate 29,872,268 of NC_083560.1, forward strand.
TAGGTGCACCTATATGTACCTTACAGTTATTAATTTTTAAGCATACATTTATTTAAAGTCGAAGTTGAAAGGCATTACTAATTTTTATAATGCCGTGTATTTATACAGTCGAAATGTCGAAAAACTCGAACTTTTTACTTTGTAACGATTATCGTCATCGACATCGTACATTACTCCCTACGTTGAGCACGGCTAATATGCTGAGTATTAGTTATGACAAATATGTATATATGCATGAAATATATATTATGCTGACGCGATGTTTAGCTTACATCGTGTAAATAACCGACCGGGGCGCCTGGCGGTAGTCAGTTATGATAGCGTCTACGGTGAGGTAGTCGATAGAATATAGTCGGCGGTTGATAGTTGGATGGTCAAGAATGAAGAGACATAGTCGGTGGTCGATAGAGGAACTCGAGGACTGACAACGACCTGAAGAGGACCTGCGGACGACCAGCTCAACCCACATTTGGACATCGGCACCCACGACACACCATGGCCCGATCGGTAGCCCGGAGTTATAATTTATCAGTATACTTTCGATGTTGTAACTTAAAGTAGATAATAATAATACATTAATATTCAGATATATATATATATATATATATATATATATATTACGTTGAGTACTTGCTTCACATAAGGTAACCCTGATTCCTAGTAATAATATCACACATCGAGGTCGAGTCTCCGAGACTTCGCACGGAAAAAAAAAGACTATAATATTATAGTTAAACAAATTATAGTAAATATAACTATTTAATAGGTAAAATAACTAAAATAATTTACTTATTATTACTATAGAAATATAGTTATTAGTTATGGTTGGGTTTACTATATTTTATAGTTAATGCAGTTTTTAATGTTTGAATTAACTAAAAAATATAGTTAAATGAATAGCATATTTCAGTTCGAATAGCTATAATAACTTGACTATACAATTTTAGTAAATCTGATTAATCTTATAGCTATCCCTATAGCAATTAAAATGTACAGTCAATCCTACTATTTTTATAGTACAAACAACTGTTTTGTTTTTTCGGTGCGTTAATATAAACAGAACGACACACGAACGGGTAAGAGCCCAGGTGAATAGGAGACGTTACAACTTCAACTTTGAGTTTACCACTCCGGCTATATTTTGAAATGATCTATTAGAAAATAGTTAGAAGGACAAGACTTATATTTCCCAGATCACAGTACTTGTGTTGCTTTTTTTGCATGTTAAAAGGTAGGACGGGTGAAATTGTGTTTCACCGCTTCGCGGACGACTGAGATACCCGATAATCTATTATCGAATATACTTACCCAAAGTTTAAATCTAGTCCTGGTGTTTCTATAATACTAGGTAGGTTAGTAGTAGTACCACCTACCAACCTAATTATACTGATTAGTGATTATTATGAGTATTTTGATAATTTGGTACAACTTTCAGTGACCCACTATAAATATATAGTTATTTTTAATTAATAAATGCAGATTGTTATGTTTGAAACAAAACTATAACGATTTATCTAATTTAGAAATATATCTAGAAATACCATTACTTTTATTGATAACTCATAATTGAACTATATTGGATACACTTTATACATTGTGTGTTCCGATCATGACTTTAAACCTGTCCTTTTACTACAATTACTTAAACTTGACACTCTGGCTAACTGTGGGCAAACTAAAAATCTTAATTTTATGACTAAATAGGGAAAATTGATTCGCCATACCTGATACCTGTTATTACAAATTTCTTTCAATGTCCCTGCTCTAATCTTGGGGAATTATTGATTCCGCTGAAACTACCTGCTTAGGAAAAATATTTATACTGATTCCGCCGGCTATTAATTCCGCCCGCTACTGTTTATAAAATCTACATTTAATATTTGATAATTTAAAAAATAAAAATTTATGATTATAACTTAAGGTAGGTCTCGAACGCTCGACCAACCTTAATTTAAGTATTAATTTTTATTTTCTTAAGCCAAAGTCTTGTTTATGAATGTTATTTGGCCCTAAATTGTATACAATTTATTATATAATAAATTCTATGTAGGTATAAAATAAAAATGCATAAATGTAAATATTTTTTATCATAATATTTGGTCACATGTCTAAATTTAATAAAATGATAATAATAGTATATCAGTATAAAATAAAAATGTATAAATGTAAATCATTTTTTTCTAATTAATATTATGTATATGATATTTTAAAATGTATAATGTAAATTGAATAAAATTATAATAATAATATATAAGTATAAAATAAAAATATAGGTATAAATCAAACTACTTTTGATAATATTTGGACACATGTTTTAAATAAGTGAACCTAGAAATTTTATTATCGTTCAAATCATTTGATACATTTTTAATACTTTGTTTTTTTTTTTGTTAAAAGCACTATTTTTGCTATTTTTCTCGATGTTTATTCCGTTTATATGTATGTAAGTGTCAGTTTGTATTTTTTTATTTAAAACATGGGTGAATATGAAAATGTTGGGGTGAGCTTTTGTGAATTGTGAATTTAATTTTGAGTGGAAAGACTCACAGCTATTTGTAGTACGTTCTGATGTTATTTCTCTCGATGCCCAAATACGTGGATTTAATAGCCGGTGGAATCGATATGTAGATATTATAAACAGTAGCCGGCGGAATCAATACAAAATCGGCGGAATCGATATGCGCCCCTAATCGTACGCCACCCTGTTCCTTTCTCACTCACTGCTATCTCAACTAATTATGGTAAGAATGAGCCTCTACGTTGCTGCATGTATTTAGCGAATCAATACCCTTCTTTCTTGCTTTAATAATAGTTAAATTATTTTTCCAACAATAAATATTAAATATTTAAATGTACAATCTGTATATTTGGCGAAAGACGACCGTGTTTTATTAAAAAATAAAATAAAATAAGTCATAACACAGTCTAATTTGGTTCTTTACAATTAATTTAATCTACACGAAAAACAATTTATAAAGTATGAAATAGTTCCACATTGGTGAAATTGAATATTTATTATCATAGGTAAATGCATATATTTGTGTTTTAATATTTAATTATTATTATCTCACCTATAAATGTATATTAAGTAAAATAATAATGATAAAATAAAATAATTCTTCGATAATAAATGGGTACATAATTTTGAATTCGACATTATTATTTAGAAATTATAATAGGTATTTGTTTACGCAGAACCTAGTAGTAGCTACGTATGTACATTTTAGGCTCATAACACGTTAAATTAATTCGAATAGTTCAGCCTATAACTGCAATCGTCTGAATAGAGGACCCGCGTTATAAGTTTTAATGACATTCAAAAACTACAATAACGCAATATTATTAAATCAAAATAATAATAAGCTGGCTGTAAAGTACAGTAAAATATTTGCGATTAAAAATAAATACAACATTTCCTATATCTGGCTAAATCAAAAATGTTTCTTCGTATAAAATATACACGGATACTAATACATATCAGGCGACATTCGTCAGTCTACTTCGAAGCTTAGCCAGGTTAAGAGATCGCCCGAGAAAAAAGTTGTCCAAAGAAAATAATCATTTTATTTTACAGTGTTAATACTAATTACTTGTTTAAACTACCTATTATAAATCGTTTAAAACTTGAGTCATTTTTTATTCTTGCCATCTAAAAGCAAATATGAAATCCTTCGCCGTAGTAATAGTGGTCTCTACGATGATTTTGAGCGGATTTTTTCTTCAGAGTAAGTATAACACTGTAACTATTTGATCGTATATACCAACTCAAATGCATGGTTTGGTATAATAAAATTATACATAAACGCGCTTATTAATATTATACCCAAATAATATATTGTACTTGCATCGATAATTAGTGTGCATTGTAGTATTGTTTTTTATAATTGTTTGCATGATATGATGGATTCATTAAAATATATTATGTCCTACGTATGTTTCAGGTGTTATAGCTCAAGACGCGGATGCCAATGCTACCGCAGTAGAACCGGCGGCGCCTGAAGCCACGAAAGCCCCCATCATTCCAGGCAACAGCACCGGCAACGGCACCGATACAGGCAACAGTCAACCATCGATCACCGGTTCTGCGGTGTTGTACGCCTTCATATCATCCCTGGTGGTTGCCAGGATGTTTTACCAGACAGCATTATGATTGGAGCACAATCGTAAAAAAACAAAAATGTTCTTTTAACGCTTTATGGCCAATAAATAATAATTAAATATTAACGATAAAATTTGTTGGTTTTATAAAAATCGCCTGTTACCGGTAGGCGGCTAGACCGGACACAAAATGGACCCGATACTACGGTATCGTATATTGTTTAGATAACGTAGACGTATATTTTTGTACTCGATATATTTTTATCGTTTATAATATTTTATTATTGCTACTGTTTGAAGCATGAAATATTTCACCATTGAACATTGAAAATTTTTTTAATACAAATATTTTATTAAATATTAATATTCATCAATTATTAACTATATATTCTCCAAGAGTAGGTACTAGGTATTATATCATTGATATTATTAATGGAATAAGCGTGCTGTGGTTGACATATTATTACTATAGGTATATATGTACAATATTTTATACGTAACATTTAAACATTTTTGTCAATATAAACACCGATCACAATTTTAAAACTTGTAAAATGTTCACTAATTATTACGTATTTGGAATAACAACACGTCATAACAACTGTCGCTAGCCACCGATAACATCATATCATTATGATGGTACCTGGGGTTTATATAATATTTTTTATATTGTATTTGTTTTTGCACATAAGTATTATGCCAAGGACCTTCACCCGTTCACCCTTGGCATTCCATAAAAGAACGTCCAATAAGAAAATTATCCCCCACCGTTTTTTATTCACGCACTTTTTATATTTTAGTACCGATATTATTTTTAAATCTTGTGTCGTGGTTTATATTCGTATTTTGTTCGTAACGTTCGCCATCGCATGTACCTTTACAAATTACTTTTTATCGATTTTTTTTTTCGTTTTTTCGATCCGTTTCGTCTTTTTGCACACCGTTTGTGCCTGAATCGCATAGACTCTGCCCTCCCAAGCCAAAAGGTTAGGTAAGCTTAACTCAGCTTAACTTTTTTGAGAAACTAAGTAGGACATAATTCAGGATGGAACCTATGAGAGAATCTAGTAATTATTCTGTGGTTAATTCCAAGTAAGCAAATACACTATTACTACCCTCCTAAGCCAAAAAGTAGTAAGCAATGATGCAGTAGTTTTGAGAAAAATAACTTTTTCTGAATCATCTTGTTATTTATATCATATTATCAATATAAAATAATAAATTAATGAATCTTAAATAACTTTTTCCTGTAGAATCCTACATTTACTTAACTCCTCAAAACCCATTTACGTTGTAGGTAAAAGACAAATATTCAAAACATTTTGACTTGTTTTGAGCTGTTTACGGACATTTTCAGTTTCCAATTTTTTTCTTTATTTTTATCTTTATCTTTACTTTATTCTGTGGGTCAAAAAGCTTGAAAATGTAAGACGAGATTTCTAATATTATATTGTTACAATGGCAGTTGAAAGATATACAAAATACAGTCACACTTTTTTTTTTAAGCATTCAAAGTTTGGATTTTGATAAAAAAACGTAAAAATTGCGAAAATGTGCAAATTATTTTGAGTTAGAAATTCATAAAAATTTTTCTTTTTAAATCTAAGATTTGAAAATGTAATACAAGATTCCTCATAAGTTTGTCTACCTATTACCAAAAAAATATGTCCACTATTACCAAAAAAAAATGTCTACAAGAAAGTCAAATTAAATTTTTATAATCGTTTGAAGTTCATACTTTTTCAAGATTGGATATTTGCTCGATTTCTCATGTGGAAAATAATAAAAATGTAACTCAGTAATGATGAGTAGGTGGTTAATTTAGCTAGCTTTAATATAAAATACTAATGGGAGAGATTCGATATCACAGCCAAACGGTATAACCAATTGAATCCATAAAAACGTCAGCGTGAACTGTCCCAAAATTTCTATTTTTTAACTTTTCTCTTAAAATATGATAGCTAGCAAGATGGTTGATAAATCATTAAAAAGTGATTATCAAGTAGATACTGAATATGGAATTGAAATAGTAATATTTCAGCTGTAAAGCTGAAAAACATAAAAAAACGCCCAATAAAATTTCTTTTAATTTTTTTTATGTTCTGTAATGAATTAACTATTAAAGATAAAGTTCTGAAAATCTTCACTGCAATTCTCCTAACCAATGTGAATCTAACAATACCCCAAACAACGAAATCCGCTCTCTGGTTTCGGAGATCTATCTCACTAAATGAAAATGAAAATTATTTTTTGTGGGCCTGTTCACACCAACATTTTTCTGGATTAAAATTGTTATACCACTTGGGTGTGATATCAGTTAATACATTTCTAAAAATTAAAATCAAGAAAGCTTACATGCCAATCCCTGACTTATTGAGCGTTTTTTTTCTATGAATGTCAATAAAACTTTATATTTTAATATTAAACTTATTTGTATAATATCGTTAAATATACTTCGCATAGTAAGCAAATCGGTTCATCACAAGGATATAAAATATTAACTTCTCAGTATTATCGCAAATGTACAACATATCGATATTTTAATCCAGTCCACACCATATAGGGCATAGATAAATATTTTAAATATTTCTTACCCTATTTTCTTAAAAATAATTATTATACTAATGTATGAAAGAAACAAAAATACTCAATAACTTAATAAAATATACAAACATTAAAAACAATTTTTTTTTTATTGAAAACAAAATCTGAATAAGTAAAAATGTTTTAACATAAAAAATTAATTTAACAAAACAGATTGTTGTATTATTTTGTAGTAGTACAATATTAATTATTAATTTATTATTTTATTATTTTATAATTAACAAATAAATACATAAATTAATATTTATAAAAACAAATTATGCATAAAATAAATAAATAACAAAATAGGTAAGCATATTGCAAATTGGAATATATTCAAGGAATGATGAAAATAATAATAATCAACGTTTACATAATATGGGTAATGGATATTTGGTATTGTATACAAATATAAAAATTAACGACCGTCTCTCCAGCACCACCCATTTAAAAATTTTACAATTTTTTTTTAACAGGAAATTAGCATGTCATTAGCAAGAATTTGCATGACTATCACCAAAATTTGCATGACAAAATATACAACTCTATGACAAAAAATGATGTGCGATGCTGGAGAGACGTCTCACCAGCACCACCCAACGTTAAAAATTAAAAAAAACTCGATATACCAAAATGTAGCACGTGATTAGCACGAATTTGCACGATATACCCGGAAATTCGCATGTGTCTGGTTCGCGAACAAACCACGTTCGACTATTTCGCGCGTCTCACCAGCACCGCCCAAAATGGAAATTTTGCGAAAATCAAAAAACTGTTTATGCCAATATTTAACACGTGATTAGCACGAATTTGCACGATATACCCAGAAATTCGCACGTGTCTGGTTCGCAAACAAACCACGTTCGACTATTTCGCGCGTCTCGCCAGCACCGCCCAAAATGGAAATTTTGCTAAAATCAAAAAACTGTTTATGCCAATATTTAGCACGTGATTAGCACGAATTTGCACGTGTCTGGTTTGCGAACAAACCCCGATCGCCTATTTTGTGCGTCTCGCCAGCAGCCCCGTAAATCTAAAAATTGTTATGTCAAAATTCAGTGTACTATATGTATATCGTGGCATACGAATTTTCGGGTGAATGTAAGTTCCTACACAAGAAAAAAATCACATTATTATAATACCTACACATTTATAATTAAATAATTATATGTTCAATGTTGGTTATAAAATCTAATATAAATCGCATAGGTAGGTACTTAATGTATTTTCACAAAGAAATATTAAATTATAATTATAAAATCTAACATAGGTACTATCCAGTACTCACCTTTTTTTTACCGTGTAAGAATTTTGACATCTCATTTTTTTTGACTTAAAAATAAATATTTTAAAATAAAAAAATTATAATTAATTGGGTTTAAAAGGCAATAGAAATCTATATTTGTTTTATGTAATAGTATAATAAATTATACCGGGTGATTCTATTATCATTGAACACTTATTATTTCAAAAAGTATTAATGTTTTTGAAAATATTTTTTTACATAGTTTCAAGTTGTGAATAAACCAATGTTTTTACTAAAAAATTATATTTTTAAATATTTTTATCCTTATAATTTTTAAGGTTTTTACTTTTTTGAATGACAACATAGAGATTTCATTACATATTCCAAAGCAGAATATTTTTCTAAGTATTTTTTTTTTTTTACGGACAAAAGTCCAATTCACAATATATTTGTATAGATAACAATAATATAATATAATTTAAAATAATAAAATATAACATAATAATAGATAAAACGATTAATATATAGAATAATAGGAATAATAATAATAAAAATAACGATTATAATAATAATAATAATAATAATAATAAAATACATTCAATGTTTATTAAAATAATTTACTATTTTCCGAAGACATTAAAATATTTATGGGGTCGTATGACGTATACTTTTTAGATGAATGAGGAATATAAAATAAATGATTGTTGCGAGTGTAGTAGTTTTTGACTTTGAAATTTAATTGACTTAATAAAAATGAATCATCAATCTTGTTATTTAGCAATTTGGTGAGAAAGGTGTTGTAAGATAAGTGTTTACGTACATTTAAAGGTTCTAAGTTTAATAATTTTAAAATATTTTCGTAACCAGAGTGAGGAGTTCTTTGAATATTACATTTATGACCTATAAATCTGAGAGCTTTATTTTGAACTTTTTCAAGTTGATTATTATGTCCTACATTGTTGTGGTCCCAAATTAATGGAGCGTATTCTAATAAAGAGCGGACTAGTGAGGTATATAGACATTTTAAAGTAACTGGATCACGAAAATCGGAACAGTTTCTTTTTATCATACCAAATACAGCTAAAGCTTTATTTTTAAACGCTGATACATGAGCATTGAATAATAGCTTGGAATCAAATAAAATCCCTAAATCCTAAGTTTTTTGATTTTCGCAAAATTTCCATTTTGGGCGGTGCTGGCGAGACGCGCGAAATAGTCGAACGTGGTTTGTTTGCGAACCAGACGTGCGAATTTCCGGGTATATCGTGCAAATTCGTGCTAATCACGTGCTACATTTTGGTATATCGAGTTTGTTTTAATTTTTCACGTTGGGTGGTGCTGGTGAGACGTCTCTCTAGCACCGCACATCATTTTTTGTCATAGAGTTGTATATTTTGTCATGCAAATTTTGGCGATAGTCATGCAAATTCATGCTAATAGCATGCTAAATTCCTGTAAAAAAATTGTAAAATTTTTGAATGGGTGGTGCTGGAGAGACGGTCGTTAAAAATTATTATATACCAGTATACCACAGATAAAATATAATTAAATTTGATTTAATATATTATTATTATAAAATAAAGTAATTTATTAATTATTTGGTATACCGTTTTGAGTAATAGATTCACATCGGTCGGAGAGAAGAAATGAATCGTATAATAGATGTCTAATTGTAAATTAAATGAAAATTGAAAATACAAAATGCGCTGAACTACGTAGTCGTAAATATATTGATCATAAAAACTGTCCAAAATCATTTTATTTTGAAAAAATAGTTTCCCTGTGGTCAAATCTAAATTTAGATTGCTAGGGCGTCACATAAACATTTAGATAGTCAGAATAACACTAAATAGTGTTGATTTAACAATAATGTCAACTTTGAAATTAACTATCTATGGAATATATTGTTTGTATTAGGTATACAAATGTTTTAACAATTTTATAAATTATTATAAGCTACAGAAAACTCAATTTAAGACTTGTTTATCCAACTCCTAAAGTAAAGTAAAATTAACAAGAAAATTACTAAAACTGAATACCTACTTAATAAAAGTTGATTTAAATATATTTTATTTTTGAAATGTTTTTAATTTTTTAAAACATGGGTGTTGTTAAACAATATTATTTAATTTAACTCTTCTTTTCCATTATTTAAACGACATTAGGCTCTTAATTCAATAATCACGCATTCAATACCTTAACATAAGTAAAATCTACTCCCTTATTTCTATGCGTGTACATGTGTATAACAAACCTATAACCACAGCTTTTGAATCAGAAGTTGGAATAAAAAAACATTTAAATTTTATTTGATCTAATTTAATCTCAAATTGAATAGAAATGTTATCAGTAATTACATAAAAACAGCCAACAGTAGTTGAACAAATTGGGTTATTTGAAATTTGAAAAAATCTATTAAGAGGACCTATTGTTTCCGTCTTACACACGTACGACATACCAAATTTTGATAAATTTACGTTCCCTAGTTTCATTAGTGTGCTGTTAGTTTTGATATTAGAGTGAATTGACCTATTATTAAACTTTTAGGTAAGAACATTATCTATGCTTAAACGTTGCTGATTTTTCGAAATTTTCATTTTTAATTAGGATATGGGTATGGGAAATATCAAAAATTAAAAATGCTCATATCTTGCTTGAAAATTAAAATATCGTATAAAAGCCAATGCTTAAGCACAGATAATGTTATTATCTAAAAAATTGATAATAGGTCAAATCACTCTAATATCAAAACTAACAGCACACTATTGAAACTAGTGAACGAAAATTTGCTATGTCGTACGTGTGTAAGACGGAGACAACAAATGCACGTAGCATCCTCTTAAATGTACATAAGTACGTCTAATATAAGTTCACCACTTGAATATTTTTTGATCTGTTGTACAAAAACTATACTTTTGTCATATAAAATAAAGTATTTGTCTTTTGATTTGATCGAACTTATTATAAATTGTTCTGTATTCATAATATGTTATAAATGGGTTATACTTATAAAAATCATCATAAATTAATATTTCTTTTTTAAAAATGGGATATGCATTTTTTTTTTATTGCATTTATTTGAACATACCTGTGTTCAATTACGCGATTATATATATCTTGTAACAAGTACTTAGCACTTTTATAACTTTTTTAACAAATTGTAGATAATTTTCAAACTTAAATGAACTAAATGAATCAAGAGGCCCGTGATTTTTTACCAAATTGGGTAGATGAATTAGATCATGGACGTTATAACTAATATATTCCTTACCGTACAAGTTATAATAAACATCGACAAATGTTCGTAATAACATATTGGCCAATTTATTGTAAATGAAAAAAGTTTCACTGAAAATAAGAAGACGGATTGCAGTATAAAAATGTATATAATGACTAATGAGTGTCAGAGTGTAAAACTTTTTTTTTGTCTTCCTCTTAACACTATTGGCCCAGTGTAGGTATAGAAAAAATTATCTGAATTATGTTGCTTTCAAAAATTCAATTTCTTCTAATGATTTAGGTTATCTACAAAATTCTGAAGGGAACATACTGTAACAAATTTAATAGTTCTGTTGAAATAGTATTAATATCAGGAATCAGGATTAGAAAATCTAACATGCTTAGGTCCTTTCAACCAGAAAACATTAAAAACAAGGATTCTTTTCATTACATTTGTTGCTTGTCGTGTGTTACCAAATGGTATAACTAATAATATAGTTATATATTCCAGTATAATATCGTGATTGTTAGATTATATTATTATATTAAGTATAGCTACTATCGAGTTATATCGTTGTGACAAAATTTATAACCACTGTTCCGTCTAAAGTGCTTTATTACAAAATTGTATTAGGTACCTATATACCTATTATAAATTATCACTACCTGGCGAACAGTCATTCTATTAGCATTATGGTGTTCAAATTCAGATATTAATGCGTATTAACACTATTATAGCGCGTCTATACCCATATTATATTAATTTTTAATATTGTATTATTACTTTATAGTCTCCCAAGTTTAAGAAATTCAACAATAATAATGACTTCATTTTTGTTCTCATGTTTTTTGTCGTACATAGTACACAAACGTGTACAATATTTTCCATCTCGCGTGTAAGTTGTACCTAACACAATTTATGAATATTTTCAACTTAACCAAGGCTTAAATCTGCGTTTTGAATATTTTATTGTATTACTTCGGTATGTATCATTTCCGTAAACTATCAATAGAAATTACGCATTGCCGTGTCCAGTTAGTATTATATATTACGAAGACTATATATATTATGGACTACACCCAGATATATTTATGCATACAGTTTGAATACTAAAATAATAATTATATTAATAAATTGTCGATTGAGTGCCATATTAATTTTTAATAATAATAAAAACTTAATATGAACAATTTTACATATAGGCACCAATATTTTACCAGGTATCTTTATTAATATTAACATATTTTATTAATAATATTCGATTAAAAATAAAATATATAACATGACATGTATCAATTATTATAGGTACCTACTGTATAGTGTATACATTTAACTGGTATATATTTTAAATCTAGTTACATTATTAAATCATTATTTGGCTTATCTACGTTTATTTGTGTATATTTATTTTCGTGTGCTTTATGCATAATGTAATGCGTTAAGCTCGAAAATATCTCTGCTACTAATTTAACACTCCAACCGAATGTTTGATATAGTATTGATATATATAATCCTGCGTTGAAACATGACAATAATATTTTCCAGATCAAAATCAATCCCAAACAACCACTTACAACATTTCCGAACCCGCTAAAAAACCCCACATCTTTTTGAATTGTTCGTCCACGATCTTAGTTATGGTATCACCACCAATAAAGAATTTAATTCTATTTTTCATTATCTAGAGTGTCGTACCCCATATAGCAGAGAAATATTCTATGTATATTTCTTGTATATCCATTATGGAATATGTATATCTGTATAACATCTTAAATAATGCCATAGAAAATTTATTGATATACAAGAGATATACATTATATGTCTTATGAACGATAAATGGTAATCCCTTGGATATCTTAATTCAAACATCAGATTATCAATATGCGTAGAATATCCTCTAAATATGTTTAAATATCTGATAAATATCCAAAAAATATTGATTGGTTATTAAAATTGCAACATCTATAAAATATATATCCAATATACATGTATACAAGGATATTCATTATATATCTTTTTGTTTATATACAATAGATATTGCTTATTTATTATTATTATACCGTTTGGATTTTTGTGAAATAATGAAAAATAGTTTTAGTGAATATAATATAATACCTAATATTAGGTAATATGTTTATTTTTTTTTAAATAATTCTTACATTTCTTAGAATTAATACAAATTTAACAAAAGAGTAATAATTATAATATAGATATAATAGTACACGCATATTATGTAATGAAAATAATACAAGTGTAAATTATATTTTTTTTAAATAATTATAACATTTTAAAACTTTAAAAATTGAAATAAAATATGAATTTTTATAAGAATATAAATATATAAAAAAGTAATATTAAAAAAAACTTAATATAACAAAATTTTTTATATTTAACAGCTGATGTATATAATAGTAAAGTATAATAGATAAAAAAAAAAACTACAGTTTATTTAGTGACCTTTGAAAATAGTTAATTTTTTAAAATAAGAATGACAATATAACAAACCTAAATATATTATTTACCCTCAATTCTTCCTTTTGCACTTGTTAGCCATTTAGCAATTGAAGTTATAATTTCATCGTCATTAGAAGCATTATACTTGGACTTTTTTACAGCTTCTATATTATAATATTAACACATTTAATGATAAGTGTATAATACTTATTAATAATGGTTATATTTAAAGTACTTTTTCAAAATTGCCTTTTACCATTTTTGATCAAATTAAGATTTTCAAGAAGTAACTAATATACAGTTGGCAGACATTTATTTAACTGTCACCACCATAATAATTTTAATTACTATTAAAAATCCATTTTTGATACATATTTATCATTATATGTATAGGTTAGGTGTTGTTAAATTATTATGTCAACAAAATAAATCAAAAAATAATAAATTCTTCATAAAAGATGGCAAGTGAAATATACTAAATAATAATAATCATAATACCTAATTAAGTTAAGGAAAAATGTCAAGTAGTTTTCAAAACAGGGAATTACTGTTTGTTCTTTCCCATTTTAGGTTTGAATATCATTATAATAATTAGCAAATATAAATTATTTAAGCAATTAATAGAATAAAAAATATTTGTTTAATATCATAAATTATAATCTTACCAAAGATTGATTTGTTAATAGACAACAATGAAAAATTGTTTTTGTTCCTTAAACCATAATAGGTATACTGCATTAACAATCTATCATCAAAAACTTTTTTCATTATCTTATAAATCATATTTTTTAAAGATTTTCCGCCAATTCTAGCTAGTTCGCATACCTATTAAATGAAGAATATTTATAAAGATTACATTGTGTGTAGTTGAATACAGAGGGATGGATCACATACAACTTGTTTTTTAAAATGTATGTCAGTTTGTATTTTGTCTTCTAAATTATTAAGTCCTTCGTTATCTAAAATTGGCCAACTTGATATGAAATAATCAACTTCGTTATTATTAATGAATTCATCTTGTGCACTTCCTGAGATTTTTGATGATGATTTTATATCTAACAAAATTTGCTCTATATTTTGCTGCTTATCACTTATTCTTGTTACCTCCATTTTTAGATAGGCCAAATAATTCAAAACTGTTTTTTCAAAACCTATTAAAAAAAATTAAGTATGGATTAAGAACCTCGCATTTATATTATGATAAATGTACCAACAATTTAGTGGAGTTATTAAATTGTCTAATAGTATTATTATTGTAATAAACTCTTACCCGCAATATGTATCGATGGAGAGCTTACAGGCAATGGCTGCAAACTATGATATGGGGAAGTAGCAATTGAATTTTGATCATGATGTGTGCTATGTAGTTGGACATCATTAACATTTTTCAAATCTATATAGATTACAAAAACGATTGTACAGTATACATAAGTAGGAAAAAATAATCACAATACACTTTCTATAAGTCCAATTATTTATATACAGGTAGTTCAATTTATTTTATAATTAGTTGTTGAAATTTGAATTCAAAATAAAAATTTGTAGTATATGAAGGGTACAGGGCAAAAACGGTAGTAGTCCATTTCTATACATTTTTCAGGAGAGCAAAAACAAAGTTTACAGACTTCTACCTATCTAATTATTAAACAAAAAATATGCCTTATGAACTTATATTTTATTAAAATGTATAAACTTCGAAAAGTTATTGAAATAAATTTAAAATTGTAATGATTATTATTAAAAAAAAATATATCAAAATAAAAAGCATGGTCTTCAATCTTTTTTCACCGGTTAATCTGGATGATTGTTAATAAGAATATAAAATAATACAATATATTATACATACATTAATAATACACTTTCATTTCAAGTTATACAAAAACATTAAATTATTAAAACAATTTTTTTTTTCAATCTTCAGCTTCATCCATAGGAATGTTGTCGATGTATTCGTTTTCACTGTCTTGAATATTATCTTCGTCTGTCTTCAGATTTTCGTAGAACTTGCGTGATTCTTCTTTCATTAAGAATTGTTTTAAATGAAGTAAATCTTTATGATTCGATTTTTTTATGGGAAGTTTGCCCTCATAAATTGTTTTCAAGGCATTGGTTTCAATGTTTCCCCTTGTGGGATTTTGACGTGTCTTTCTTCCTCGTTTGTTTTCTTTTGGGATTATCATAGTGCTAGCATACATTCCACTGTAATTATATTTGTGGAAGATAAGTGCACGGAACTCTTTACGAAATTCAATTACTCTGATAGGTCTTGTTTTGAGGTTACTTTTTTTGGAATAGTGTGATTGCAAGTGCTCCGTCCAGTTTTGGAATATTATATCTTTTTCACAATCAATTACAGTGAAGGGCGAAGGTTTTGTTCTACTGGTTAACAAAACCTCTCGCCAGTCATCTGGTGTTTCGGTGTAGAAGTTACAATTTACCAAGCTCATATTTCGGTCACACTCCAAGTAAGAGTGGCCTCTAATTGGAAAAACCATTTTCACGAGATCAAAACGATCTTTTTGAGTAACAAGATAATGTAAAAATCTGAAAACTGTAATGTTTTTATTTTGTCCAGCGCAAGAATCACAAAATATAATTAACTGACGAACATGTACCGGAAGAATTTTGTATATAAAATTATGCAGCATGGAGCAAACGTCATCTGTCCCTTTCTTGGCGACAGATTCGTCGTATGTGTAAAATATTGAGTTACCGTTTGAAAGAATATGTACGTTAAATGTAATAAAGTTTAGTTGCCGTCTATAGTACTTATCATTGGTAGTTATATTAGGAGTTGGCAAGTTTTTTTGATAGTCAATACTAATAGCTTCAAGTGTATCAGTTTTCATTGATTTTTTCCTATAAATTCTTTTGATTTTGTAAAATTGTTCAGCTTTTTTTAAATGTAAATTTTTTTCCAAATTTTTTTTATTTAACTCTTTTTCAATTTCACTATATGCAATTGGTGCTGACGAAGGGGTTGCATTTTTTAGTTTTTCCGTAAGATTGGCCACTTCTGCCTTTTGATAATCACACACACTGCATGTATCCTTACGAGGATAACCGAAACTAATATTAAATTTTGTTTCGAAAATGTTACGAAATGATTCATAAGAAATTTTGCACTCAGGTTTTTTGTTTTCAAACATCGAATGCAATTTTTCATATTTAGAGTCTCAGGTAAATATGTTTTTTTTGAATCTTTTAAAGAATAATGTGACTTGCGACCTTTCAATGATTTTAGAAAATTATCTACTTCGTTAAGAGTTTCATCCGAAAGTTTTCTGGGACGATTTTTATGTTTTCCCCTGTTATCTATAGGTATGTTTCCTGTGGTTGATAACGATTCCCTGAGAGTTTGAACACGTTTCGCAGAAATACCATGCAAGGACATAAATGCTTTTATACAGACAGGAATGTCTTTTAACTTGTCATCGCAAAAAACACGCACGCGGTAGGCATAACTAGCCAAATTATACTGGGCTTTGTCATCACTAAGTCGACTGCGTCTCCTCATAATCGGTAATACTGTAATAAGACCGCAAAGGTACTTACTCTGGTTATTGTAGTTCTCCAGACTGTTAAGCTCTCTAATGATACGCTTCTTTTCTTCATCAGTTATATTTTCAAAACAACGATAACGTTTACATTTGCAGTCGGGTCCTAACTCATGTGTAGTAGCACGCAATTTTTTTAGAACATCCCGTTCTCTACCCATTTTAAGTCTTTTTTTAGATGTCCGTTGATCACTGTTAACATCATCATCAAAATCACTTAATTCGCTGTCCATTATGAATAATTAAAAAATAAACACAAGAACGTCAAGAACTAACTGTCGATTATAGCGAGAACATAGAAATAATGACGAAAATGTGAAAACTAATAATAATAATGCTATCTCGCAATATTATCGTATATTGTGTATCATACGAAACGCGTTACTGGGAAATACGTCATGTTACAATAATTTTGTTATTATTATAAATAACAAAATTATCAAGAATACGTCATATTATTTTTGCAGTAGGTACAGTAGAAAGGAAAAATATTAAATAATAAAACCTTATAAATATAAAATATTCCACCATCTCGTATTTGCGAGGATAAACCTTAAAATAATTATTAAATAATATATTTTTTAAAACCAACTCATTGCTCGGACAAAATAATTATATAACTTGTTAAATGTATATAATTATATTATACGTCCCTTAAAACTATAGGATCTTGATAAAATGAATATAAAAACATATTTTTAAAGTCAGAAATGAAGTCATTATATAAATATAATGTATCATTCATTTGTTTCGATTCAAAAGTTATTAAAATTATAGGGTCTAGATAAAATGTAAATAATAACATTTTTTTAAATTTTTTTATTTAAACAATAAAATAATAATAATAAAGGTTAATGCGATTTCATTGGAAATCTATTATAAAACTTCTTCTATTTAACCCCTTGTAAATGAGGCTAACAGATGGTACTACACCCAGATTATAGGATTCAATTTCGACGTCTTCCATCCTGATTGCCTTCGGAAGAAACACATTGATTGAGCCGACGCCTTCGGAATCCGCTAGCATACACGACACCGCAGTGCCAAATTTGGTGTCCACATTTTTCATGGACCGTATTGTGTATGGAACGTCCTTGAGGAGTTCACCGACCGAAAGATTCTTGCAATTCACTTGCGCTTTTAAAGATTGTAAAAATGCCATTCTGTAAACAAAAAAAAATAAATAAATAAAAGTTAGATAAAAAATATATTGTCTAAACGCTAGTTGTACACGTGTACCGCTATATTATGCGTGAATAGATATTCTTATTATTTTATTAAAGTAAAAATTAACTCACTTTAGTTTTTAGTAGGTCGTCTAGTTGCGGATGGCTTGACGTAGTTGAATGTTCGTAAATGATTAACTCCAAATACTGACTGATGGAGAAGTGCTAGCCATCAGAACACCGTATGAAAACATATAAAATATCCTCATCCCACTTCTTATCGCAGTGCGAATGAGCGCGGGTATTTTAAAAATAATAATAATGTTGTCTAGACCTCGGTATAATATATCGGATAAGTATGTATGAAGATAAGGGTGAGTATAAGATAAGATAATGATGAGAAGATAAATATAAGATAAAATATAATAAGGATTGAAAGATGAATCCGTGATACTAAAATAATAATAATTTAAAAAAACGAGATTAAATATAAAAACGGTGTTAATATAATATTTTAACATCGTACACTCACATATTTTTATATACAACGGTTGTATTTCACGATTATACATTATATATATATATATATATATATATATTTTATCAGGTTATATAAGTATGCAGCAGACACATTTCACGATTATACAATTTATACAGATATTTTAATAGATTATAAATATATATACAGATATGAGATCATTGAACAATAATAACAATAACAATAATAATAATAAGTAATAACAATAATAACAATTTAATAATTTATGCGGTGATGACCGTGCGCGTACGTCGAAATGTTGTCCGGTAACACATGACGCTTATCGTCGGCCCTGTTTAAAACTAGTTTCATAGTCCTAATCGTACGCATTTCATGTTTAAACGACCGTATAGAGACATTTTCTCTATACGGTGTAAAAGGCATATAGCTATAACAGTGTGACGGATGTGTGGTCGACGGTGAATTTGTTGCAGACGTTGAGGCGTTCCGATGAATTTGTGCTACAGCTTTCAGCGCGGAGTCGACTGCGATCATTTTCCCCATATTTGCGTCGAATTCGTCGTCACACTCGTCGGATTCCGCACCGTCGTCCACGTCGGCAAACAAACACCTCTTATGCTTGGCGAAAGTTAGGTGATTTCTGATCACGTGCCCCATAACACCCTTCGCGCGAATTGTGACCTCCTGTTCCACGTCATAGGCATACGATTTGGCCCGTAAAGCTACAAATTCGTAGACCGTCCTGGAGCCACATTCAAATTTAAATAAACCCGGAATGCGCTTCCAAGCAGCTGTATAGCACTTGTGATCGCGAGGGAAATTTGAGGTGTCCATAAACCGCATCAAATTGGGATTTTTCATCAGGTCAGCGAAGAAATCGTTAGTCGTCACGCGGTAGAATAGTGAATCTGAAATATGAAATAATAATATTATATAAGATCTGCATGAGTCTGCACGAGTTTTATATAGACGTACCAGTATCGGTGTAAAGCAGTTCGATCTTATCTCCGTAATGTCGTTTCATTACATCGTAATGAAATCCGTACATTAAAACTTTGCTCAGTTCTAGTACGGCAAATCCTATCGGTTTACAAAAATCCACTTCTTTATTATGTTGCGTGACCACCGAGAGATTTTCATTATACGTCGTGCAGTACTTGAACGTCAGCCGGTTTATGAGCTTTCGCATTCTGACTGGACACGATACAAGCTCCAAATCGAATCGTAGACGCATATTCTCAAAAGTTTTCCCTGCATACATACAGTTATAATGAAGTAAAGTTTGAGCTTGGTAAAATTATAAAAAAATTTAATTTTTTCGCCAAATTTATAATAATAACATACCGTACACTGAATTGTTTAAATCCTTAAAAAACTTTTCTTCGAATTTGTTTTTTGCCTGCCTGCGTAATTCAGTGTTAAGATTTATGTACGGTGCCAGCCATGGAGATTGGCGGAACTCTAACACTCTGTGCGTCTGGAATGTAGGTAAAAGTTATAAGATACAAATGCATAAAATAATAATTATATTAATAATCACTTTTTCGACTACGACGCCATGAGCCATGGTCTGTCTTAAATTCATATAATGAACCACGTAGCGTTCTTTCTGCAGAAATGTGACCATCAACTTTCGGACAGTCGACCCGTGCGGGATGCTGGCGTGAGGCAAGAACGGCATATCGTTGTGGGCGTCGTGCAGATCCTGCGGGTATATTATATCCACCTCGTAAAATCTACCCACATCGTCCGTCGCGCGCATCCACTCTAACTGAGCCAACGCGACCTCTGGATTTCCCGCGTACCATACGAAATCCCCAATCGACATATACTGGCACATCGCGTAACCGTACAAATTGTTTGCTAAATAAATACGGTAAAAAATGAATTAATATACACACGTATATAATTTCTAATTTGTACTCACCATCTAGGTATATGAGTGACGTGTTGGGTTCTTCAGCATTGTACCCGGGCGTCTCGGGGTTGTTGGCACGCGCGTGACGCTTGCTGGCCTGCACCAGACCGCCGCGGGTTCCGGACTCCACGAATAGAACTTTTTGAAAATCGGTCAAAAGTTCAAGTTGAGCGTCGTACAACCGAAATGATTCCAAACTCTGGTCGCATGATCGTAATCCTCGTCGCTCACGTGCGTCTCCGTCAACGCGCTGTAGAATTGAAACTTTTCCGGTAACGATGGTACTTGTAATTTATCCCACGAATCTGTGTATTCGTAAGGATAAACGCCTTTCCGCGTGACCAGCTCCATCTCCGACGGGGTGAACACTTTCGCGACTTCGCGAAACTTTTCAAAATTCGCGGAGACGAGGTTCTCCGCCAAGTGCGCCAAGCTTGACGCCATAAATCGGCACGTGTCTACAAACCTGACGGAGAACGAGTTGTTAATATACTTCGAAAATGAAATATATTTCTCCTCAGTGTTCGCGATTACTGAAATCCTGTTATTCTCCCCGTCGTTCGCCAAATTCGTCACGATGAAATGCGCATCATAGTTCGACAGATTGTGCAGGAAGCACGGCACGAATTTCGGTGTTTTCAATTTGAGGTTGCACGTGGTGCATAATGTTTTTACAAAACGCCCCGACAAGTGATCGTGATGTGCAGTTTTACAGTTACGCTCGGTAAACGCAGCGCTGCACAAGTCACACATCACCTTGGCGTCATGCACGCGACAATCCTCAATACTCATAGAAATCGGCACGTTAACTTCCTTATATAATCTGGCTTTCTTGGCGGCCACATCGAGAACGTCGCGGACAAAACGCTTGGCCACATCGTCTTCGGTCGCCGAGCCTCGGAAAATGACGGGAGCCCTTGGAATGTCGAACTGGTCAAATAAATCTATCGGTACCCCCTCCGCTGCGACGACAAGGAAACCGTAACTCATGGGGTGGTGCGTGTGCATCGTCGTGGTATTTGCACCTTGTTTCTCTGAAGTTTTAATAAGTAAGGCTTCGAAGTCGGCGTATTCTACGAATGGCACGCATTCGGTCTTACACCACGCCTTGAACTCGAGCGTATCCCCCTCTTTCGGCATCAGAGGTAATACGGGTTTGTGCGCGCCATACGACAAACGATGCTTCGCCAACGCCTGCTCGCTGTGTAATTTATATTTCAATGGGCGGTCCTCGAAGCTGGTGAAACATCGCTTGCAGAAAAATAAACGATGTTCATGATTGTTTTTTTGCGGTGCGGCCAGACGTGAAAAATTCGAAATATAGGCATAATGATTCTCGCCGTCCTTCCCGGCGATCAGTAGCAGGTCGAAATGATTTGCCTTTTCTTCGTCCGCAACGCGCAGCGGGTACGCGACTGATTGCGTGAACGATTTTTTATTTTTCTCGCAATTTCTTATACCGTATAAATTTACGGTCGTCCCCGGATTTGATCTTTCAAACAATTCTATCTCGGACACCGGAGTGGGGGTTGATAGTGCAGAAAAGTCGTATCGGTGTTCTTCCCTCGAATAATTTGCGCCTACTCGCGTGCGACCGCGAAGTACGTGTTTGGCGAGGATAGCCCACTTAAAACATTGCCGGTCGATATTTTGAGGGTTGACAACGGCCTTCCGGTTCAGAATACTTTCCGGCAACGGTAAGTACGACGATCCCCCCATAGGCGTGTACTCGTACACACCCAAGAGCAATCCGTCGAAACAAGATAAGGAAAATCCACTATACTTTCCGGCGTAAGAGTCTTCTTCACCCAGGAGCCTTGTGAAATCGCGATCGATCAGACCCTCGACATTGCTGTGCGCGTAAAGTTCACGGGCCGAAGTTTTACACGCGCGGTTTTGAGCTGAATTTTGTAAGTTAGGTATGACGTAGGTGGCCTCTAATTTAAGGTTGTATTTTACAGGATTAATACTCGCGCGCTCACGTAATTTCGCGATTAATTCGGACTCTATCGAGTTGAGGAACGCGCGGTAACTGGACACGCTATCGACATTTTTCCTAAAATACCATACGACCGTGCGGTTAAGCGACGACTCAATCTCAATAAAGCCGGGTGTATTAACCTTTTGCATGCGAGTATTTTTCCGTTTAATATTTTTCCTTGAATTTTCCGTATGAGCAACAAATTCCCCGGCTAGCGATGGTGAAAGCGAAAGTGGTAGTGCGGGGCTCGCGGGGGATCTTGCGTCGGGTCTGTCAAAGATAGCCTGTGTGGGTGGCGGGGAAACGATAACCGGCGTGCGGGATGTGGATGGTGCTGCTTGTGGTTGGGGGGTAGGTATGTCCGCACGACGGCGGCGAGGCGGGATGACCGTCGGAGTCAAAACATCTGGCTGAGCGTGCGGTGTAGCAGGGGGAGGTGCCCAGCATATGACTGAAGCGCGACCTAACATATATTATTAATATTAAGATAGTGTCGTTATTATTATAAGAGAAAAAAATTATTTACCCATTGCACCACCTATCCGTACAGCACTGCGAAATTCTGGAGTGTTTTTAGCGATCTCTATTTTAAAAATTATATTAATTAATAACCCCGAGTAAATCATTGACGAGCCGGAAAAAAACATCGTTTGTGTGAAATTCAAATTTTTTACTATACATAAATCTAGTTATTTATCATCTCTTATTCGAGATATAAAAAAACATTTAAACTAGTTTTTATACTCGCGTATAAATAACTAAGAGGTTTTTTTCCGGATCAACGACATAATATTCAATGTACTTACTGTGACATTTTTGAACGTGGATACTTCGTTTGTCTCGGCGAGTGAACGTCTTGAGGCATATCCCGCACGAATTAGTAGATCCATCGTGAGTTTTGGCATGTCTATTCAGATCACCCTTATGAACGTACACTTTATCACATATCGCGCAGTTAAACATTTTTAAAGATTTAATATGAGGAAAGATTTAACAGAGTGAGCGAGGTAATATGAATGTACAACAGTTTTCGTCGAGCTGCACTGACCGTCTGATCTGTAGGACATATGCGGTTGCGGAGGACCCGAATATCAGATGCGATGGTGGGTGGGTGGGTGGGTGGGTGGCGAGGGGTATCCGACATTATCTATAAAGGCTGTAGATATATTCAACCGCTAGTACTATGCGGCGCTGGCATATAATACATTTTATAATTATCGGTCGCAATATGTACAAAATGTTTCGACAATGATAACTGGCGCTGGTGGCGGTAATAATATGCCGCGCATGTGCCTACGGAAGTCAAGACTGTAATCTGATAACTAGGGATGACTAAATATTGTATCGCGAATCGCCACTCAAATATTTTAATTCATAATATTATTATTATTATTAATGCTTTGCATATAACTTGCAATGCACGCTAACTATAACCATAATATATCAGTCAGTTGCTTTTAAACGTTTACACTGGCTAGAAGTGTCTTATTCGCACGTTTAAACGTTAAGAGCTAAAACGTATTATTTACGATTTAAAATATTTCTATACGTTTCATTTGCAATGAATTTATTAAAATGTTCCGTCAGTTGCCGGTCACTAGTGCGTTTGGTACACGAGAACTCAGATCCGGAATATCCTCAGTATACAAGCTTTTTATCGAGGCTGAAAACATTCGATTCACACGCGCCTCGATCGCGTCAAGATAAATATTCGCTGGCTGAATGCGGATTCACTTACACCGGAACAGGCGACTTGGTTCAATGTCACTACTGCGGCATATTGTTGGGGCAGTGGGAGGAAAATGACGAAGTTTGGCAGCAACACGCCGTGCACAACCCTAAATGTGTATTTGTATTATTATATAAAGGGATGGAATTTATTGAAAATGTAAAAAATGAATTAAATAACAAAAGTAGTGATAATAGCGGCATTCGAGCCTGTAGTTGTAAATCAGAACCGTATGATGTTGATAATAATAATAATAATAGTCAAGCCCATATATGTAAATCTGAATCGTTTGATGTCGTCGGGTGACCTGCAGCACTACCTATGTTCATTATAACACAATAACCTATTTGATATATGTATATATGATATTTGTATTGAATAAACATCAAATTATATTAAACAATTAAATCGTGTTAGTATTTGACTTGGTATCCTGCTTGTATGTATGTATGTATAAATGATAAAGGTGGTGGTGAAGCGGGGGGGTCATTTGGACCGGCCATTTCACCCTACTAGCACGGTTGACAAAGGTCGAATAAAATGAATTAACAAGCAGTCTGTAACGTGGTCGGGGGAACGACCAGTTAAATATAAGATATCCAGGGAGATTTGTAGGATCCTATAGATATAAATACCGTAGCCTATGTAGATATGTAGATATCAGGATCTTAAATATATTTAATTTACTATGATTCCTTTTCAGTTATAATTATGTTTTATTGTCTACTAAACACATACAAATATTAATACTCACAATATACAAATATATCAACTATGTTCTATTATACTATGTATCGCAGTAGTACGGAGTCCGATAATCGTAGTGTGTATTGAGGTCTAAGGTGCACAGTGAACTAACTTACTAATACATTGTGTGTGTTGGCCATAGGCCTTACAATTATGTGTATGTTTTAATATTAATGTATCGGTCAGCAGTTAATCGTACATACGGTAGAGTTCGTATCTCTATATATAAGAGAAAGTATACTTTACCAATAATCAACGTACAGCCAAAACTACCGTACGGATTTATTTGAAATTTTCAGGATATGTACTTATTACTATGTATAGGCGCACTAAGAAAGGATTTTTCGAAATTCTCATTTTAAAGGGTAAAAAGAGCTTAAAATAGTTAATTTTTAACGGTGGGTGAGGGGTTCGCGGTACGGCAGCTGTCGACGCGCGGTGGCTAGACATGGCCGCCCAAATTTCCCCTTCCATGTCACCGCCGCCGAACCGCGCACTGCCGTGCCGCCGACGAAAATAAACCGAACGACGAGCAGATAATATATAGATATGTCTCGGATACTCAAAACCTTATCGGTAACACATTATATTATTAATTTCAATTTTAAAATAACACTGTTTGTGTGTGCATTTTATCGGCGGCGTGTAGATATGAATTGTTATATATGACTTGTATGGAAAACACCGACTACAAATTAAACAAATATTGCATTATCGAAAAATAATAATAATTTCTTAGCGATATGCGATAAACGTGTTACGATCCACCATTCCGTCGCAGCGTTTCCTATATCATTTACACTATTCACAGTTTTTACGACAGTTCATTTGTCTACTGACTTACTCACGTGTCACGAGGCTCTGCGTTGATTATTATTCATTGACATTATTCATCATACATAGCGTTTTTATATCAATAATATAAGCCGTGAGCCTCTAGCTGTACATTATACGTTATACATTATACGCTGTATATAATCACATTTTATGTATAAAGATTACCCGGAACACGTTGGAAAATTATTGAAAATATTATATTTATTCAATTTATTAATTGTTTGAATATTTTTTTTAAAAATGTCATCGATTGAAGACATTTTTGTCAATGGAATGTTGACACCTCAAATAGTTGTACCAATTATCGGTGATGGTGCCTGCCTTTTCCGTTCAATATCATTTTATTTGTTTAACACTCAAGAAAGATGTCAGGAGATCCGAAATAAAATTGTTTCGTATGTGTCTGATAATTGGAATAATTTTATTACTATGTCTTACAATTCAAATGGTGACAACTTTTCCACTGCTGAGGCTTATGTTCGTGAAATGGTCAATCCTACTGTCTACGGTGGTTATTGCGAATTGGTTGCAGCTGGAAATATTTTCCCATTTTTATTTCAAATTTATTATAATCATAATCTTTATGCTAAATTTGGTGTAGATACATTCCCAGTAAAAAGATTGCGTCTAACTGGAAATATTAATAGTGGTCATTTTGATGTTTATTTATCTATTCCTAATATTCATAATGTTGCAGTAAATTTAAATACTACTTCAGAGGGCGATTTATCTATTTTTAATAATGTTAGTGTCACAGAAAATAGTAATAAAAATAAAAATACAATTAATAAAAAAAGTAAGAAGCGTCGCCGTGCTAGATATACACATAAAACTCGAATCAACCAAGTTAAGAAAGCTATAACAAAGTACAAAGTAATCAAACACCAAGAAACTTTAGGGTTTCCGACTAAAATTAATTTACGCAAATGGAAAATTAAGAAATTATCTGGTCTAGCATATAATCCCACTATTGATTATAAAAATAACATTGGTAGTATGAACCAAAAATGTAATTTTTGTAACGCTCTCAAGTGGAAAGGCGAAATTCCTGGTATGTGCTGTAATATAGGTAAAACACAACTCGATCCCTTACAGCCGCCCCCAGAACCATTACGCAGTTTACTTGAGGGAGACCATCCTGATCATGATCACTTCATTAATCGTACTAGGAAATATAATAGTTGTTTTCAAATGACTTCGTTTGGTGCTAAACAGATTGTTGAAGAAGGTTTTATGCCAACATTTAAAGTGCAAGGCCAAGTCTACCATTTGTACGGCAGTTTGATTCCAAATACTCAGGAAAACCCACAATTTTTACAAATATATTTTGTTGGCGAAGATGAAAAAGAAGTTCAACTTAGATGCTCTCTTTATCCAGAAGTTAAACAAGCATTAGTCAAACAGCTACAAAATATGCTGCATACTGAAAATAAGTATATTCGAGAGTTAAAAACCACAATAGATAATGCAAGTCAAAATAATACTAATTTTCAGGTGGTTATTCACGCTGATAGAAAATCTGCTAATGGACACAAAGGCTGTTATAATGCTGCAACATGTAATGAAGTAGCTTTAGTTATAGTTGGGCAGCAGTTTGAAAAACGTGATATTATTATTCAAAGCCACGATAATCGATTACAACGGATAAGTGAATTACACAGATCCTACGACGCACTTCAATACCCTCTAATGTTTTGTTATGGAGAAGATGGATACTCAATAGATATTTCTCAGAAGGATGCAACTACAAAATTAATTACAGATAAAACTGTATCTGCTGCCAATTTTTATTCATATAAAATTATGGTAAGGAAAGAACAAGATAATCATTTGCTTCGTTATGGTCCATTGTTCAACCAATATTTAGTAGATATGTACGCAAAAATAGAGACTGAAAGATTAAATTTCATTAGAAATCATCAAAATAAGCTTAGAGCAGATAAATATATTCATTTAAAAGATACCGTTGGAAGACAAGATGTTGACGCAGATCAACTTGGAAAATTAGTTGTATTGCCATCATCTTTTACAGGAGGCCCACGATATATGCATGAACGATCCCAAGATGCACTGACGTACGTTCGACACTATGGCAGCTCAGATTTATTCGTAACTTTTACGTGTAATCCAAAATGGCAAGAAATCCAAGAAGCACTTTTACGAGGACAAAAACATTACCATCGCCCAGACATCATTGCAAGAGTATTTAATCGAAAAGTTAAGGAGTTAATAGATCTGTTCAAAAAAGGAGATTTGTTTGGGAAAGTGAGGTACCATATATATTCAGTTGAATGGCAGAAACGAGGCCTACCTCACGTACACATATTACTATGGTTGGAGAATCAAATTACATCAGATATGATAGATAAATTCGTGTGTGCTGAGATTCCGAATCCAGATGTAGATCCTTTACTGTACGAGATAGTAAAGGCTAACATGATACATGGACCATGTGGACTTTTGAACAAAAATTCTCCGTGCATGAAAGGAGGTGTTTGCAGCAAACGTTATCCAGTTACGCTCATTCAAGAAACTCAAAGAGGTGAAGATGGCTATCCAAAATATAGAAGGCGATCAACAAACGATGGTGGTTTCAAAGTGAGTATTAAGTCAATTGACTTAGATAACAGGTGGGTTGTTCCATATAACCCTGTGTTATTGCGTACTTTTAGTGCTCATATAAATGTAGAAATAACCAGTTCAATCAAGTCTATAAAATATGTATGCAAATATGTCACAAAAAGGTAGTGATCACGCAGCGTTTGGTTTAGGAAAATCTGACCATACAGATGAAATAAAAATATATGAAAGTGGCAGGTATATCAGTAGTTCCGAAGCAGCTTGGAAAATTTTAGGTTTTTATATACACGATAGGTATCCAGCTATCATTCATCTTGATGTTCACCTAGAAAATGGACAACGTGTCTACTTCACAGCAAATAATGTTGCCGAAAGAATAGAAAATCCACCAACAACAACTCTTCAGGCTTTTTTCCAGATATGTCAAACCGATAATTTTGCAAGAACATTGCTTTATCCACAAGTTGCTTCGTATTATGTGTGGAAAAATAAGAATTTTGTTAGACGTAAACAAGGCCAGAATGTCGAAGGTTGGCCAGGAGTTAAGAAAGATACAGCTTTGGGTAGAGTTTATACAATCCACCCAAACAATGTTGAATGTTACCATCTTCGTCTTCTTCTTCATTACGTAAAAGGTCCAACATCGTATTCATTTTTGAAGATTGTGAACAATATCGAGTATCCGACATTCCAGGCCACATGTAAAGCACTTGGATTATTAGAAGATGACAATCAGTGGGATTTTGCTTTAGAAGAAGCAGCATTATGTCGTTCACCTAATAAAATGCGAGAACTTTTCAGTGTAATATTAATATTTTGCCATCCCTCAGATGCTTCAAGTCTTTGGACTAAGTATAAGGACGATTTTTCAGACGATATTCGGCGACAATATTATAGACAACATCTAGAAAATAATATAACAGACAGTGAACTTTATAATAAGTGTTTGGTATTAATTGAAGACTTTGTTTTGAATCTAGGTGGAAATAACTTAAAAGAATATGGTTTGCTAACTCCTACAAGATCTGGTGGACTTTTAGAAAATAGAGAATATTTAAAAGAAACAAGCTATGATTTAAATGCTTTACAGGAAATTGTTTTGCAGAATGAACCCTCTTTGACTGAGGAACAGAGGTTTGTTTACAAACAAACTTTAAATAGTATCAAATTAAATTTAGGAAAATGTATATTTTTAGACGCTCCTGGCGGAACTGGTAAAACTCACTTAATCAATATACTTTTGGCTAAAGTAAGAAGCTCATATGGGATTGCAATTGCAGCTGCATCATCAGGAATTGCTGCTACGCTTTTACATGGAGGAAAAACTGCTCATTCTGCTTTCAAGTTGCCACTCAATCTGAACACCATCGAGATTCCAACGTGCAATATTAATAAACAATCTAATATGGCAAATGTTCTGAAAAAATGCAAGCTCATAGTTTGGGATGAAAGTCCAATGTCTCATAAGAAAGGCTTTGAAGCTTTAAACAACTGTCTGAAGGATCTAAGAAATTCAAATTTATTAATGGGAGGAGTCACAGTACTGCTGGCTGGAGACTTTCGACAAACTCTATCAATCGTACCCAGAGGAACTCGAGCTAATGAAATCGCAGCATGCATCAAGTCTTCATATTTGTGGCCTAAAATAGAAAAATTTTCTTTGACCAAAAATATGCGAGTACATTTAAAAGGAGACAAGACTGCTGAACAGTTTTCTGAGCTACTCTTAAAAATAGGAGAAAGAAAATATCCAGAATGTGAAGAAAAAATTACTTTGCCGACAGGATTAGGTACTGTTGTTAATACTTTACAAGAACTTACATACAAAATATATCCTGGCATCGAAAACCTCAAAGAAATATCAATAGACTGGTTATGTGAGAGGGCCATTTTGACATCAAAAAATGATACAGCAGGAGAAATAAACAAAATATTATTGGGCTCTTTTCAAGCAAAAAAAATGGAATACAGATCGGTGAATTCGGTGCTGGAAATAGATGATGCAGTTAATTATCCCGTAGAATTTCTCAATTCACTCAACCCTTCTGGATTCCCACCACATTTATTAACATTAAAAATTGGTACTCCTATAATGCTTCTAAGAAATCTTAGCCCACCAAAATTGTGCAATGGGACTCGTCTACGTATTACTGATCTTCAAAAAAATCTGATAGAAGCTCAAATTATGACTGGATTTGCAAAAGGTGAATCAGTTTTTATTCCTCGCATACCAATGATACCATCAGATTATCCATTCCAATTTAAGAGAATGCAGTTTCCTGTCAAAGTATGTTTTGCTATGACAATAAATAAATCACAAGGACAAACCTTGAAAATTGCAGGGATCGATGTAAGAGAAGATTGTTTTTCACATGGGCAATTTTATGTGGCATGCTCCAGAGTCAGTATGCCCACAAATTTAGTTATTTTGGCACCAACAGGAAAAACATCAAATGTGGTTTATAGAGAAATTTTGTAATAAGATTGTTGTCATACATTATTATTTTTTATTATATACCTATTAAATTTTAATAAATTATTATTATTATTTATTATATACCTATTAAAATTATTATTATTATTTATTATATAACTATTAAAATTAATCGTCTGTCTTGGTCTGCGGCCGTCCGGTTAAAGTTGGGCTGTAGACATTTTTTATACTTAAACCCGGCAACGACGGGTAATTCAGCTAGTTATATATATATAGGTGTCATGTAACATATTTATATTTATAATTGTTACAAGTCAATTAAACTATAATTATGAATTTTAATGACGGTGGGTTAGTATTTAACACTTTTTAAACACTCGAAGTAATGTTTACAATATTATTTAAGACAGATATCTCTAGCATGAATACTGTCAACTAGTCTTCACACAGAAATAGTGTGTCTTGTCTCCCTCTCGGAGCGCCTTTATATACTAGACAACAGTCAGATTACATGGTCTTTTACAAGGTTCCACCAAAGTATTCGCTATGGCTCTTTTGGTACTTTAAAAACTAACTTTCCTTGTGGCACTTATTAATAGTAATTAATATATTGTGCCACGTACACCATGCGTAATACTGTAATAATAATATTATATGCTTGTGTGGTCCTACTCCTGGACTATTGCAACAATAATATTTACAACACACACAAGCTCAACATATATATTATATACCTTATCATACATACAAGTATGCATACATAGATATAATATACATTCATACACACACACACACACACACACACACACACACACACACACACACAAACACACACCCACATAAATACACACACAATTACAATTCCAGTATTCCGTATAGTATACAAACAAGCCGCCCAAGTCCTTTATTCATTCAATCACATATGAACGCTCATACACACACATATATACACACACATACATACACAAACATACATACATACATACATACATACATACATACATACATACATACATACATACAACCAAAATATTATATATAATCAAATTCGAATAACATCTCGCTAAGCATACGTTATACATGAGAATAAATCTCAAACATACACACACAG
The DNA here is from genome assembly GCF_019925205.1 of Metopolophium dirhodum. NCBI lineage: Eukaryota > Metazoa > Arthropoda > Insecta > Hemiptera > Aphididae > Metopolophium > Metopolophium dirhodum. The sequence goes on from NC_083560.1 coordinate 29,904,428, forward strand.
ACATAAACTTGTAAAAATATTTATTTTCAAAATATACACGTTGAAATATTATAGATACATTCGCTTGCATTCACACATTCCTCTCCCCGACAACATACAGAAATATTTATAATAGATATAATATGTATATATGGTCAATCGTTTAATCGTTTACAGATGTTGATGAGTTTCGTTCACACATTTCTCTAGCAACACACATACACACATATACCCATAGGATAGTTGATACATATTTAGATACTTACATAGTCGCATATTATATACATTATACATACATACACACATTCATCAGGTATCACAAACACCCAAACATACTATAAAATTAAAGTATTATTAAAATATATGTATATGCAGTATTCTTGTATATTTAGTTTATGTAAATATATTCATAAATACAATATCACACATACACACAACCAAACATATTATACAGCCTAGGTACATATCAATATATTAAGAAACAAAAGTCATACTTACAAAATACATAGTCGCAATATTACGTAGATGCATTTAAACATTCCGATCCATCCACCCTAAAAAGTATTTACACCCCCACCATCCCTCGTCAATTACTACTACAAAATTGTAATTCCTAATAATCATTTCGATAGTTAAATTCCTTCAGATGAGACCATAGTAAGCTTAATCACACATTTAGAAAAATATCTCAATTAAAATACATAGATCTAACTATTTTATACAGCTCAAAGGATTACTCGAGAATATACACAAAATTATATATTTATGACACACAATGTTATAAATTTGTGTAACTAGTAAGTACACTTGACTAAGGAAAATAGAGGATATTGACTCTGAGAGCTTAGACGTCATTTTTGAGTATATAGATTGGTCACTAAATGCAAAAATTGTAGGTACTATCATATTTCAACTTCACCGTTTATATATTACATTTATGTTAATGTTTGAAATAATACAACATTTAATCTAATATATTTGAATTAAACACAAATATGCTTCTACTTACTTTTCATTTTAATATTTTAATATTTGTGTAAAATAAAAACAACCGTGATATTTAAAAACAAGTTGTAACAATTATAAATATAATAATATAACATATTTATATGGTACATAACACTTATGTATATAATATAATATGAACTCTACCTTATGTACGAATGTACGATTAACTGCTGACCGATACATAAATATTAAAACACACATTGTAATGCCTATGACCAACACACACCATGGATTAGTAAAGCAGTTCACTATACACTTCAGATCTCAATACACACTACGACTATGTATGACTACGATACAGTCACATAGTATAATAGAACATAGCTTAGGTATATTATATTTGCTAGTATTAAAATTTGTGTTTAGTAGACAATAAACCATAGTTATAACTGAAATGGAATCCTAGTAATTTAAATATATTATTTAAGATTCTGATATCTACATATCTACCCCTAACCTATGGTATTTGTATCTATAGGATCCTACGATTCTCCCTGAATATATTATATTAAACTGCTCGTTCCTCCGACCACGATACAACATTTTTATTTATTGGTAATAATGCTACAAAAGGTTACACCACAGCCGTCTCAATCAACATTCGCCAAACACCCTGCATCAGCACCAACGCAATATAAGACGTAGATTATTCTAATATTTATAGGAAATTAAATAATTTATATGAAACAAAAAGACACGATGTATAAAAAGTATTTTCAATTGTTAAAATAATATTAAGGTTTACAATAAATATTTACAAGGTTCTTACTTATCCATTAAATGGATTATAAAATTGTATAATTCTCTGAGTAACATACAATTCTCGGTATTTCAACATCTTCTAGGTAATAATATATAAAAACTTACATGATGCCTCATCCATATTATATATCCAACGGTATATTAATTTTCATATCTCCTTTATACATTCGAACCAACGGATACATTATGTATCAAATAACGTCTTGATCAATTGTTATGTAATACATCTGAGAAAAACATCATTCATCAGGACTATAGTTATGCATCGACATGTTTGTGTGTTGCTAATAAAACCTTAACTATTGTTAATCAATAATTGATATATTTTAGGAACGCATGAGAGAAACATACATGTAAAAGCCATATCACTTGTGTAATAGTATTTATTTTTTACATTATGTATCACACCTACCATATTATTATTATACATAAACCCCTCTTGATCATTAATCCTTAATTGTTACCTATGTTACGTCCCAACCGACGTCGATATATACATCAGCGCAGAAATGAAATACGTGATGTACTAGATATGATGAATGTTTATTAACGTAGTACAAAATTACAATGTTATAAGATATGGTGTAAAAGAGTGGTGTTACGACTCTTTAAGATAGAATTTAAACTGTGAGTGGTGTTACGACCTGACTTTGAATGTCCCTAACCGTCTGAAGAGCTCTTGTCCTGGGCTTCTATATATATGATTGTGTCCTTTGGAGTGGGTAGTTGTAGTAGTGGCTAAGCTCGGTCATCAGACAGAATTCGGGTCTCGTATTTGGTATGCTGGTCGACTCGTATCCTGCGTATGGGTGTTGGCTTTCCAAGAAAGATACGTGTGACGACACCTTCTATAGTTTAATTGTTATCTCTACGCTTTTGCAATGACCTCCGCATGTTATACTATACTAATTGCCTTATTAGTTATAGTGTCAAATATTATTAGAGACGTTCGGCGCGCTGTACATAGTTAATATATGACTACTTAATACGTGGGTATGTAACACCTCCCTTCTAAAAAAAAGACTTAATGTTTAAAAGCTTAAACATAAATCTTTGACATTTCCATAGTATGTAGTTATTACAATAGTTTTACAATATTGATACATTTGGTTAGTAATATAATAGTTGTTAGATATTAGTACATTTTTTATATAAATATATAGTTTCTTTTGCTTTACATTTTCTTCTTAGTCTAGTGTTAGTACATGGTGGTCATATATGTGTGCTTAATATACGTATTCTGTTACATGTATATAATTTAATTATTATAACTATTACATGTTTATATATGTAAATACTTATGCTATTACCTAAAATTATAAAATTTGACATTACATTTATTACATATTTATATATCCGTCCTATATTCTAATGGTCTTATATGGTTTTTGTTTTAATGATTGAATCGTTAGTTAAAAGGTTATCTATTTCTTAACTAGAGTATGTCCATTCAAGTATGTAGAATCTTACTTAGGTACTCCCTGATTCCCAATTATAGGTATAGTCTACATTATTGAATTGACACTCCTGATTAATACGATTGTTTTATTACTAAATCTGTTTTGCATAAGTTATATAACTGTATTGGTCCCATATCCTTTATAATTTAATTAAATAAATATTTGGTGATAGTTACATCCGCTACTGAGTCGTGACTATGAGTTATATTGAGGTCTATTTTGCATACCAGATGGTGGGTTTCCATTAGGTATAACATTCTCCCATTTTTCGAGTGGTGTCCTATTTTAGTTGAGTATATTCATTTATTTGAAGTTCCTGTTATGTCTAACAGTTTTAAGTTGAAATAATTATCGTTGTTATCACTATAAGAAGTGATATTTAATATTTGTTTTACATTTAATTTTAACCGGTTTATTATATCTTTGTCAGTGGTACCGTTCCAAAAAACTATGATTGGTGTTCTCCCGTCAGTATGCAAGTATTGGTTAAGGTATATGGTGAACAGAGTTGTCACCCCCTTGAGCGTTAGACTTAATTCTAACTGCCCCAATAAGGGTATTAATAACTCCGGCTTGTTCCTAAATATCCTACCGACACTACGCATTATTGTCTGATTTCTCGATGCTGCATCATCTTCAGTTTATTGGTGGTAGTCAACACGATCGGTTTGCCTTTGTATCCTGTTTGACTCGTATCCTGCGTATGGGTGTTGGCTTTCCAAGAAAGATGCGTGTGACGACACCTTCTATAGTTTAATTGTTATCTCTACGCTTTTGTAACGACCTCCGCATGTTATACTATACTAATTGCCTTATTAGTTATAGTGTCAAATATTATTAGAGACGTGCGGCGCGCTGTACATAGTTAATATATGACTACTTAATACGCGGGTACGTAACACCTATCACTTATCCTATATCCCTTGATCCTCTGATCTCGTGTTCTATATTTTTCATACCTGTGCATGGGAAAACGCATACACGAACGCGCATACAACAACTTACATAATATTATTAATAACCTGACCGACATAAATATATTAATACATGCATGTACACGAGTAGGTAGCAGTGTTTATTTCAGACCTTCTATCCCGGGGGGGTATCGTAAATTTTCAAGGGGGTATGTCTTAGAAGTAAATAATTAAGAGAAGTAAAAATATTATTTTAAGCTCAATTTATTGGTATCAGATTGATACTTAATAATTTAAGGTATTAAGGTATTATTTTTTTTTCTAAGAATACATAAATTATTAATAATCTAATTTTGATTAATTATATGGAAAAAAAAATATAACACAATTAACACACATTTACTATACATGCATTACTTATACGAAGTCGCCATTTCGGGAAAAAAATATAAATCCAACAAGCCTAAAAATAAACAAAAACCAATTATCGATATTATGATTTTGTGTGATGTGGTCCTGAAATTTTACCAGTGTTCAGTTGTGAACCTTTGGTTATACACGAACGACACAAACAGTATGCAGTATGCACGTTTATAATTTATTAAAATATAATATACTATATAAAATATAATAACTATATCTATATTTATATGAATAAAATGTGTATGTTGAAATAATAAAATATTATATAATTATCCAACTATTTCAACTTATTTATTATCTTTTTCTTTAAACTATATGTTATTTTTTAGTATTTTACTAAGTATGTAATACCTAGTACTTATCTATTTAATAAAATATTTAGTGATTATTTATTAAACACAGTAATATTCCATTTCAAACCCACACACACAAATAGTATCTGTTTTCAAGGCTTGATTAAATAATATTAATTCATTATTTTTAGGTATTTATTTACTACTTATTATATATAGGTAAGGTTAGGTTAGGTTAGTTAACTGTTCTTTTTTTTGGAAATGAAAACTTCAATGAAGTTCAATAATATACTGTATAGAGTATAAACATTTTTTCTAGTCACAGTCCAAAAATTAGTTTTGGGTTTCAGGGTTTGTTAGAAAATAAAAATGCGTAAAAAAAAATTAACTTTTTTTTAACTTAATAAAAAGTTTAAAAAAAATGTGTATTAACTTTTAACTTAACTGAGTTAACCTAAAATTAAATTAACTTTTAACTTTTAACTTATTGTTATTGGTGCATATTAACTTAACTTAACTGAGTTAAAAAAAATCATTAACTTGCCCAGCCTTGCAAAATATTCGGGAATATTGCATCACGAATCAAATTAAATCTTTCTCCACGGTCAAAATAGACGGACCTACCTCATTAACAAACTACTCGAGAATTCGAACAATGTGTCGGTACATGTTTCGATCAACCGAAACCGTGATAAAAATATACACAGGTGAACGTTTTACCGACGAGGAAAAACAACAAATTATTTATGAACACCACAATTCACCTCTGGGCGGACACTCCGGTATATCGCGCACATTGAAACGATTAAAACTTAATCACGACTGGCGTAATATTAAAAAAGACGTTAAACGTTATATTAAAAACTACGAACTATGTCAGAAAAATAAATCACATGTTAAGACAAAACAATCTATGATGATTACCAGTACAGTAGTCAAACCTTTCGAACGGATCTGTCTTGATAGTAAAGAGAGAAATATTCTCCCCGCACCAATATAATTTATATTATACAATTAGGTTACAAGGGTTATGGGTTTTTCTTTATTAATTAATAATATTAATTACGTTTTTTTTCTTATTTTATTATTATTATAATATACTACGGTATTTTATTAAGATTTTATTATCAAATTATTTTATGAGGGTTACGGGATTTTATTAATTATAATACTATTTTACTATCATTCTATTTACTTTATACTCGTAATCATATTACTCTTATTAGTAGTTTCCTGAACAGTAGAACGGGTATATTGAATACTATTAAGTTAAACTTTTATTATAAAACTATATTTAACTAATAAGCTGAAACGATTTTCAGACTTATGCTTCTGATAATACCATTCACGTCGGGAACTTTTTGATACACCGACGAACAACTAACAAAAAATTACTTGTTAAAACACTTCGTAATTATAAATTTGTTAATAACAAAACATATGTTAGAAACCAATACATTACTCGAAATAATACAACAAGCAAAAATAGGAATTATTCATACCAGTTTAATATCTCCACGCGAACTTTTAGAAAACATTAAGGACATTAAAGTGTCATTACCTGGGGGCACCGATTTACCTACTGATTTAGACATACAAAATATTTACGAATTAGTAAAGCTCTCAGAGATTACTATATACTATGCAAATGACAACTTAGTGTTTATACTTACTTTACCTCTAATCTATCAAAATGATTTTATTTTGTATAATTTAATACCTGTGCCAGTGTGCACCGGAAACGATTGTTGTTATATAAAACCTAGTAATAAGTATCTAGCTATAAGTAAGACGAAAGAACATTATGCTCTTTATGACGAATTTTATTACACACATTGTAAACACGCTAGAGACTTCCTTTTGTGTCCTGAAGGTAATCCATTACATCCACGTACTAGTAGACCAGCGTGCGAAGTACAATTACTCCAAGATCCTATAAAAGTTCCAACAAGCTGCGAAATCATGCACGTACAAATGGGTACATCCATCTTTCACAAAAAACGATTCAAAAACGAGTGGATCTACGTCACTAACTATGACATGGTATTCATTACCTGCGACGAAGATAAAGAATCCACCAGCCATACACTAAGAGGTGTAGGTATCTTAAGTTTAAACGAAACTTGTAAAGCGTACGCCGCTAGAGACGTACTCATACCAGGAAAAGTCGATTACAAATCTGAATATATGGATTTCAACCCGAAATCAGTTTTAGAACACATAAAGGATATGCCATTCACCGACAACAACAACTTAATGGAAGATTACCATGTTAAAACAAATAACATGGAGGACCTACATAAAGTGTCAGGGTCAAACAAACAATTAGAAAAACAACGGAAAGTCGACAACAAAATAGACGAGCTAAAAGACACGCAAGAACGCAACGATTATATATTATATGTAATAACAAGTAGTATTTTTATGACAATAATCATATTAATAATAAGTATGGTTGAAGCAAAAACAGTAACAAATCGCACGGAAGTAGCACAGTCACAGGAAGAAACAGAAGAACTGGACGCAAACCCAATGATGTCATCAAGAGGAATCGACATGGTCGAGTTTCCACTCGCACCAAGAAACAGCCCTACCGGCTACCCAACACTTCGAACATTCTTGAATTAGCGGAAGTCAGGGACTTCCATCTTCGAGGGGAGGAATGTAGTAAACCGGCGGTATTACTAATATTCTAAGTACATTCTCACGATAGGACAACAACAACAAGAAGGTTAACTACATCAACGATTCCAAGAACCACGTACAATGTACGTACCTAGAGTTTGACAGCGCAATTAAAAAAACATTTTGCATTTCCACAATAGTGCAAAAACAACCTATGAAAATAATCCGTGAGTGACAGCGCAATTTAAGGACTAGGTAAACGGATTATGAATATCTGCAAAACGTAATTAACTTTGTACCAATAAGTGCCAATCATTCGCTCGGGTTGTTTGTGCAATAACAACGTCCATCTCCGGTTCCTTTCAAATATCCACCTCCTGGACTCTACCGTGTACATTTGTATCCGTATAGATTTTATATAAATATAAGATAGAATCTATAGTAAAATTAGACTTAGTACAGAGTCTGTACTACGCACACGCTGAGTCTCGGGCAGATGCTTTTCGCTCTGTCCTCAAATTTATATATGAAATTAATTACTTTTTAAATAAATTACTTATAACTAACTTGTGCAACTTGTCTCTCTACAACCTTCTCTCCTACATTAACCATCAACGTCGACGAACTCAAAAATATAAGTGAGCAGTGAGGGATCACTACACTTTTGTGCTGCAAATTTTGGTTCATATTGTGGTCCATGTCCCATGAATCGGGAATGTTTGATGACTGCATGGCTTCCTGAAAAAAACAGATCGCGAAGTCCAGGGAACGAAAAAACAAATTGGGGGGAGGGGGGTTGGATTAGAGTTAATATATTACTAAAAATAACTTCGATCAAAGCTATCTTTGGATTATAATTTTTAAAATGTTTTTCCAGTAAAGGACATTAGTGCAGATATCTCATTGGAAAATAATGTCTGTAAACAGGTATTTCTAAAATGTGAAATGTCTATTCCTCTCAATGTTTTGATTCTTTTTATCTATAAAATAAATTACATTTATAGGACAAGGATAGATAGAATACATATAATGGTTAATTGAGAAACATTCAATTTTCATTTATTTCTGATTACTCTGTTCATCAATTAATAAATAATTTTAAGTACCTACCTATTCTAATAAGTTTTTAAAAATAAAATGTATATTTTTTTGAATTGGTAAATCTATAGTACACTGCCATGAAAATAATAATAGTATTATTGTGAATAAAGTAAGGTTAGAAAATCAATATTTAAATTATACATTCTATGTAATAGATTTTAAAACTTATTAATAATAATCAAATTAATTATAATATACTAATAAATTATTAAAAAACATTACAATTATTTAAATATATTGCACTAGAAAATAAACAATTTGAATTGCTATATAATATTATATACTATAACCTTGTTTGTAATTTGTGATATCGGTACTTTTGATTGACATCCTATTTATAAGCTAGGTACTTAAAATATTATATTTATAATTTAAAATTATTATTAATAATAATTGTTTTATTTTAGACATGTATCTTCAAATCTATGCTATTTTTAAACACTTCTATAATAGGAATGAATTACATTTCTGGGATAGTTAATATAAAATCGCTTAAGGTCAATAAATTATAACTTGTCAAATATCATAAAAACTTATAGGGAGGTACAAGTTTACAGTATTAAAACTTTGGACGTTGTCAATAATTAAAACAAATTATATTTGGTATTTTGATTAAAGAATTGCTCCCTAAAATATTTACCTTGATCTGTCATTTGTTTGATTTTTAAATTAAAATAATAAAGACCTATGAAAAATTACTATAATTATCTATTAGGTTACCAAAGAAAGTTTCTGGCAACACATGAATACATTTATGACAAGCTAATTAAATTTAATACTTACTTAAAATTAGTTAGTCGTAGAGAAACAATAAATAATGATAATAAGTAAACATAATAAACCTTATAATGAAAAGATATAGCTTCAATTTATCAATAAGTATGTAAATCAAGTATTCTGTTAAACCTATGTGTCATACTGAAGCTTAAAATGTGTATTGAGTTTTGCATATACAACATTGCTAATATAATTTAAAATCAATTTTCATACACTTAGAATCAGTAAGAAATAGTAATATATTATCATATAATTATCATTTACCTACCTAATATGAAATAAAAATGTATAAAAACACAAAATATTAATTTGTGTTGAATGTCCACTTTTAACTATAGTATAGGTACCTACTGGCTACTATTGTAAATATAAGTTAATAGAAAACTATGTATTTACTGGACAAGAGTACTTGGTGATACAACAGTTAATTTACAATGAGCAATTGACAGATCTCATTTGTATGCATGTATGTACCAATATAATGTATTGTTGGTTTCATGAATTATCATTTGACGGTATGTTTTTGATCCTATAGTTGAAAATTGACAAGTCTGTACACTATAAGAACCTCTGGCAAGACATAGCGTTCTGTAAGTTCCGAGTGTTTTCAAATGTGTGTATAGGTGGAACCGCTGTTATGGCATGTAAGTTCCATCTTGTATTGTGAATAATAATTATGAACATAAGTCATAAAATATAATCATTGTCCAAGTATTGCAACCAATAAAAACAATATTTTTATACATATAACTACTGTACTATTACTAGTAGTACCTATATTATATGCAATAAAGTGGACAGTTTTGAATAATTAATAAATCAGTTATTTTATATAATAGGTATTTAATACAATATAATGATGTTCCTATATGTATATAAAATAGACAGGCACTGTACAATTTGTATTTAGGTAAAAATACATTAAACTATTTGATGATGATTATATGATATTAAATTATATAATTTAAAATTAAATAGACACTAAAACTGTATATACAATTAATTTGTATTAACTTATTTAAACAGCACTATTAAGTGCTTGTAAATTGTGATTATATTATATTAGCATCACACATATTTTAACAGAACTGTAGACTATTTTCAAATGTATTTTATGAGCTAAGAAAATTATTATTTTTAAATTTAATTAATGTAGGCACGAAGACTCCCGGGTTTGGTGCCTTGCGGCTACAACCGCGGACCTCACATTAGCGCTGTGCGCTAGTCGAGAGCCGCGGAGGTTCACGGACGGCGTAAGGTGGTTTTCCCCACGCAGTACACCGGCCGCGCGTCGTCAATGGACCACGAGCACCGGGCGCACACCCGTTACGGCCGAAGTCGGGAGAGATAGCAATAGCAATGTAGGCAATAGCAACTTTAGTCAACATAACGTCCATTCCTCCTTTTGGAATTAAGAAAAATACTAATATTTTTTTATCAAAAAAAAAAAAAAATAAAACAAAATCAAATTATTTCTGTATGACTATCTATTTACAATTGTTGATAAAATTATACGGTTAATTTAACACTATGGTGAGTATTTTTATACTTTATACTATCAAATTGAAATTTCTGTAGAAAAAAATTATGTACTCTAATACCTCTCCCACTCGAAAACCAATAAAAGTAATCAAGGGATATACACGCGTTCAGATATATGTTGTATTTTCGTTTTTTCTCGAGAAAACTATTTTTAGATCGATCAAATAGATCAGTGTTTACCAACTGCCCTACGTAACCCAAAGACTCCGTGAGTCTGTGTCGAGGGTTTCGTGAGAAATTTGTGAAAATATTTCTTAATTGATTAATAATATGTTTGATTTGAAAAAAATATGATTTAAACTTAGAATAGCTTCTCTTTTCACTTGAATATTTCTTATCTTGTGATAAGATATTTGTTGTAATATAATATTATGAAAAAAAAATAAACGATATAAACAATAACTCCCTTTTTTAGGAATACAAGTACCGATATGAAAAATTGTATTACATGCTGTAATAAAGTGGTTTTTTCCACATTCTAAACAAACTATCTAACGAAACCTCAACCAAGAGGTTGTGCGTTTCGCTGGGCGTCGCGGGGATGACAGACCGCGGCGCTTGCCGAAGGCCGGGGCGTCCACGTTGCCGGTAGATGGATACTGGCTTATTTATAAGCTTGCTAACACCGAGCCAAGTCCCATTCACGGCTGGTCAAGTGGACCAGCCGGTGACACGTGACTCGAGACCGCGAACCCCACGGGAACGGTCCGCACGTTGGATCGGCCCCGCGGGTCGAGGGATCGGGTTCAGTCAAAGACCGCTTGCGGCGGTCCTTGCCCGCGGCCGGGCCGGTCGCCGGGCGGGTCTCGGGGTTCGAGCAGCCCGTCTCGTTGCCCTCTGGGGCGACGAGGCGGGCTCTTATTCTTGAAAAATCAACCACCTTCCCGCTACGCACGGACTTGGTGCGTAGCGGGAAAGGTGTGTTAGCCAAGTCCTGCGGAGTGGTGCCCGCGAAGGACATCTCCGACCGTACACGGCGGCGGAGCGAACCACCGGGCCCGACCGACGGGCCGGCCGGCGGGGAGACGGGTCGGCGCGAACGGGCTGACGGGGCCGGACGGCTGGTCCTCGGTGGCGCTCTCCTAGTGAGGCACGCCACCGGGGGGATGTCGGCCGGTACCGTCGACCCAGACTCGTCGGGGTTCGACCAAGTCGAGCCCGGGCGAGCATCGGCCAAGTCCTCGGGGCCCCCTCGCGGGACCCAGGGGATAAACGGCCATTGTAGCAAATACTTGTACGCCCCAGACCTATCGCGGTAGGACTCGCTCCGATCGCGGCAGACTGGGGAGTCCCGGCGAAAATCCGGCGCGTGGGAAGCACGCTGCGAGCGGTGCGACCCACGCTGAGCGGACGACACCGCGCCTAGCCCCGACAGCCGACCTCTCTGGTATTCAAAGACCTAGGCGGCGGGTCAACGGGACTCGGCGAGGCCGGGTCGCCCACGGACGACCGGCCCGGGTAAACGAGCGGAGTAAGCCCGCGACGAGCGCCTCGGGCACAATGTCCGACGAACGCACTAGCAGGGCCGGCGACGGCGGGCGTGGAGTGGTGGACCTCGCCCGACGAAGACGGTCCCACGCTGTCTCAGCGTACAACAGGTAGCAAATAAGGCGGCTGATGCGGGCTAAGTTGGAGGTGCAGCCGAGGAATTGGCCGTACTCCGATTAGAATAGCACCGGCAACCAGCCGCCGAAAAGCGAACTCGGAGGAGGTCCGCTACATCTATCCGATAGAATCCGCAAGCTCGCCGAACGACTGTAGGCGGAGCACGGGAAGACTGTTACCCCGAGGAGAAAATATCGCGTGGTTGGCGTTGATTGCCCGAGCTAGCGTTGAGCGCAATTGGTCCCCCGAGGACCCGCGAACTATGTTCGTAGTCAAACCACTACTGCCAGGACTCTCGCGGTAGGACTCACTCCGATCGCGGCAGACTGGGGAGATCCGGTGAAAATCCGAAGCGTGGGTGGCACGCAGCGCACTGGGCTGTTCGGAACTCTAGCTCACATAGTCCTTTAAGACCGTGTACATTCGTAAAGATCTTAGAAACATGTCGCGTCGATACGAGCGGACAAGGATACGGTAATGTCAGCGCGCTGATGGCATAGTTCCAGAGACCTCTGAGCCCCTCGTTACGATCGCCCTCGGGCGTCGTCTCGGGAGCCGTGATTAAGCATTAACACTATCTTTGCCCGCTCTCTATCCGATTCATCGGTGGCGGCGAACGTGGAAATCGTACGAGGTCTTCGGACAACGAGCTAGCCGAGCGCACACCAGCCCGCAGGGCTTCCCACGCGGAGCGGACACCACTGCGCCTCGCCCCGACAGCGGACCACCAAGGTATTCAAAGACCGGGTCGGCGGGTCGACACGACGCGGCGTGGTTGGACCACTCATGGATGACCGGCCCGAGCAAAACGAGCGGGGTAAGCCCGCGACGAGTGTCTCGGGAACGGCGTCCGCCGAACGCATTAGCGGAGCCGGCGACGGCGGGCGTGGAATGGTGGACCTCGCCCGACGAAGACGGCCCCACGCTGTCTCAGCGTACGACAGGTAGCAAATAAGGCGGCTGATGCGGGCTAAGTCGGAGGTGCGGCCGAGGAATTGGCCGTACTCCGATTACAATAGCACCGGCAACCGGCCGACCGTTAAGTGAACTCGGAGGCGGTCCGCTACATCCATCCGATAGAATCCGCAAGCTCACCGAACGACTGTAGGTCGAGAACGGGAAGACTGTTACCCCGAGGAGAAAATATCGCGTGGTTGGCGTCGATTGCCGAGCTAGCGTTGAACGCAATTGGTCCCCCGAGGATCCGCGAACTTTGTTCGTTGTCAAACCACTATTTGCCGTCGTAAGACTGAGACCGTAAGGAAGCCCGCCGTAATCCACATTTGCGGCGGGCGGGCAGAAGGCATCTTAGCATCGAGCGGAGGAAGCGGTGCGGCGCCGGCGGGCCTGACCGTCAGCGAAACCTTACCGGCTAAAGAAACTGCTGGGACGGTGGAGCGGGCTGGCGGGTGTGACGGCGCACCCGCGGAACCCTGAACGATGTGCATATCGTGCGCTACCCGGAACTCAGTGGGCGGTGGAGTGCGGGCTGGTTCTCGGGGCGCGGGCCGGGGTCCTGCTCGAGGCACCGGGGACTCCCGCCGCGATAACACCAACTGGTCCGCCACTCACGACCTAACGTCGAGCGACCACGCCCTAATCCGTTTCGACATCATCACATGGAAAAACGCGCACGTCTGTCCAGAAGAGAACGCCCGAGGCTATAACTACAGCCAGACGAACTGGACCAGATTCTGTAAGACCTTAGGAGACCTGAGAGATACGAGGATAAGGGACCTCGAATGCCCGGACGTCGAAAGTTGTACGATAGCGCTTTCGGACGTACTGAGGGAAGCGTGCGAAAAGCACATGATAAAACCGAAGGAAAGTAGGCACAGACCCCCTCCGTGGTGGAACGATACACTGGGCCGAGAACTGGACACCCTCGGCCGTTGGAAGGCGAGACTCAGGAACGCTACCAACGCATTGGTGCGTCGGGCTACGCGCACCAAGTTTAAAAAGCTGAAGGCGGCCCACAAGAAACATTGTTTCCAAGCCAGGCGAAGGGCCTGGCGTGAGTTCGTAACGGAAACGGGGAACAAAGAACCCTGGGGCCCCGTCTTCAAATGGCTGAAAACTGGTGGCGCTAGACCCTCGGAGAACCTTCCAACAGCCGTTCGCAAAAGCGACGGCACGTTCACCACGTCTCTAAGGGAAACAGGGGAAAGACTTATGGAAACCCTGGTCCCTGAAGACAGCTACGATAACGAAAGTCCTGAGCAAATAGCGGCCAGGACGGAGACGGGAGTGAGGGTCGGCTTCTTCAGTAAATGGACTGAGGACCCCGGGCATATCAAACCCTGCGAAGTCGAGGAGGTTAAAAGGGCCATATGGCGGATGGCACCAAGAAAGTCTCCAGGCATGGACGGTATAACGGCTAAAATCTTACGACAGGCCTAGCCAGTGCTCGCGGGGAACATTACACACGCATTTAATAACTGCCTACGAGCAAAGAGGTTCCCGAGCACATGGAAGACGGCCAAGCTGGTCGTGATCAGAAAAGCACCAGGCAAGGACCCTTCTGAAGCCAAGTCTTACCGTCCCATAAGCCTCCTCTTAGTACTCTCTAAAACGCTAGAGCACGTCATAGTGGAGAGAATCCGGCGCGACACAGATTCGCACATGTCGAAAAGACAGTTTGGATTCACTAGGAACCTCTCGACCGTCGACGCTATCCAACACGTACTCGACTGGTCAAAGGCAAGAACGGAAAAGTACGTCCACGCAATCTTCCTGGACATCTCGGGCGCGTTCGACTGCCTATGGTGGCCGCAACTGGTAATGGACATGAAGGCCGCAGTCTGCAGAGACGGCCTCGTAGAGCTCACTAAGAGTTACCTCGATGGTCGCCAAACGGAAATGAAAATTGGCGACCAAGTCATACGGAAAACCCTCACCAAGGGGTGCCCGCAGGGCAGCGAGTATGGCCCTGACCTGTGGAAATACGCAGTAAATCCACTTCTGTCAGAGGTGCTGCCCATAGGTACTGAACTAGTCGCGTACGCAGATGATCTTGCACTGCTAATCTCGGGCAAAAACAGGGCCGAACTAACCGCAAGGACAAACACCCTTCTCGAGAGAGCATCGCTGTGGGCAAATCAGCGCAAACTTACCTTCTCGGCAGCCAAATCACAAACACTGTGGATAAAAGGCTCACTCTCCAAGCCGCTGGTCCTCCGTCTCGGCAACGATAGAATAAAGCCGACCGAGACGGCGAAGTACCTCGGCATAACGTTCGACAAAGGCCGAAAATTCAGCGCCCACCTGACGGAAAAAGCGAAAAACACGAAGGCACTGTTCGGTCGCCTGCACGGAGTTGCTAAGACCAACTGGGGACTGAAATCTGGAGCGCCGCTCCAGATCTATAAATCAGTATTCATACCGCAAATGAGCTACGCGGCCTCGGTGTGGGCCATGGACTGCATGTCTCAGGCGCACCATCGGGGCAGAGCGAACTCAGCGCAGAGACTACCGTTGCGGGCGATAACAGGTGCTTATAAAACGACGTCGACGGTGGCGCTGCAAGTACTAGCGGGGACACCCCCTTGGACTTGAAGCTAAAAGAGATGGCCAGGGTCGAGAAGGACAAGATCCTTGTAAGGAAAGGCGCGATGACGGCCGTAGAGGCTGGCCGCAATCTGTCATATTATACAAACGAGACCATCGACCTCTGGCAGCAAAGATGGGTCGCTGTAGATAAGGGAAGGTGGACTTACGCCTGGTTCCCAAGCATCCGTCATCGGTTGGAGCGCACTTGGTGCGTCATGGACTATTACACGTCGCAACTGACGACGGGACACGGGGACTTTAACGCGAAACTCCACATGTTCAACCTGAGAGGCGATGCAGTTTGCGGATGCGGGTCACCGAACCAGACCGCCGAGCATCTGCTGTATGAATGCCCACTTGCTGACCAGGAAAGAAACAAACTCGAGCTCACGGTGCGAGCGGCTGGTGCGGACTGGCCGTGTGAGCCCGAGTTCATGACCAGATCCGAGGTCTTGTTCCAGGTGGTGAAACAGTTTGCACACGCAACACTGAGCCGCTCTGAGGAAGGGCGTGCCCGTTAGACGCGACTCGGCGTTAAAGTAAGATTCCGACGCGGGGCCTCTGGTACTACAGTAGCCGGAGGCCAGAGGGAAGAGGGATACCTCTCTAATCCGCACGGAAAGCGGCGTGGAAAAATGTTGCGACACACCGGTGGAGGCAATTAAGCGAGGGGATGTGACGGAAGGGCTGGACCAAAGCAACCGCGGGCAGGCACCTCGAATTTTTCCTGTCCGCGGACCTCCAGTCACATGCCGGCACATTCCCCGCCCAACTCCGGCCGAGAGTTCACGGGCCCGGCCAACTCGTGAACGAACACGTGCAAGGCGGAAGTCCGGCTGGGGGACACCCACCCGACAAGCACTCAAACCCGAGCATTCGGTACGGACACGGCACCCGGCAAAAGAAAACCGCACCACTCATAAAAGGTCGCGTCGCGGCAGCGTAAACAACTGTCCCGACGCCGATGCTAGTGGGAAAAGAGTCGTTGTGAGTACTCTGGATAACGGATCCTCAAATCTCATTTCGCGGGTCACTGGGAGAGCCCTACTGAGAACCCGACTTAAGCTAACGCCCGAACGGTATCAGTGCCCAGTGAGCTTTGTGGCGTGCGTCCGGCCGACGCGCGCGGGTACCTCGCGTGCTCGCGCTTGCCGGCCGCGCGTTCGCGACTTATGTGGATGGCCTCGCGAAGACTGTGGGAGTAGCGCCTTAGTAGAAGGGGAGGAATTTGACTGGGTCGAATCCAGCGCTCGCCGACGCGGATCAGCGAGACCCAACCATCTACCTCGGACAAGAGTAGCCGGCGGGGGAACGTCAGCCTGGCGCCAGGGCGTCCTGAACTTAACCTGTCGGAGGGATGCGACCGCGTCACAAAGTTGTGAAGTAGCCGCCCTCGAGAAATATGGCTAAAGGTGTAAAAACCCCCGGGGGAATGGTCTTATACTCCCCGTCACACAGTGGTTTACAATTCTAAACAAACTAGCATCAATTTTTATCCTTTTTACATTGAATTAAGGAAAACTATTTCTGCTTCACTTATACTACACTTATATTACATTTATTTACACTTCTACATAGGTACATTGATACGAAAAGGTTTATTTCCTTATTGAAAATTCATTAAAAGTGTAGAACATATATTATGTTTTTGTCTTCTCATAATAATTAGTAAGCAATATTTGTCTTAAAAAATAAAATAATTATAAATTGTGGAAAAATGTGGCTGTAAATGTTTCACTTTTATTTTTAAATAAAACACATTTTTTGTCAATATTTTCCAAAGGGAACACTATCCTTTGTAGACAATCATCCTAGCTTCTTAATTCCGATTTGAAGCCTGAAAACATCCTTGACAATTTTGAATGTAAAACTATAAAAATAAATATTATGTTCCTCATTTATGTTATTTGAAATGGATAGAATTTCACTAGAATCTAATTTGAAAATATTATTAAGTCTTGATAAACTTAATTCAAATCCACTTAAAATTACACTTTTTATATTGATTTCATGATCACGAGAATGATCAAATTTAAAATTTGGTGTTAATTGTGAACATAATTGTAATTTTTGTACTTAATTGAATTATAACAGTCTTTTGTTTCAATTTGGAACATAATAGGTTAGTCAGTTTAAATAAATAGTGAATAGAAAATTCAGTTCCTATAGTGTTTTATAGACATGTACAATTGTATTAACATGTATAGTTCCTAGGTCTTTCACAATATTTTTTGATGACCATTTCCTTAAAACTTTACTTTTAGTTTATCATTCAAAACTAAAGCTACATAATATTTACATGATTTCTTACTAACAAATTTTACCAATACATATTTCCCTTCTTAATATTTATTATTTAACTATATCAATTGCCTTAATTTCTTGTCAAAATGTATTTTCCTCATTAATCATTTCATCATTCTGTTTTTCACAATAAGTTTCAAAACTATCATCACTTGAGTGATTTAATACTGCTATAGAATCATTTAGGTTTTCTTAAGATTTTCTAAGTAGTTTATAGTACATTTTCTGTTTTCTTTGGAGGATTGTCATTTTTGTTTATTAATGTTCCATTAAACTTTTTTGGAGATATGCATAGCTTTCTTTTGACTTTCAATAGAATTTTTGTGTTGTTTATCTTTACCACAGCTAAGGTGATAATGGTCTTGGACATTCTCAACAGTTGTAAAACTATGTTTACACAAATTACATTGAATATTCGCATTATGTTTACATGCGCGATGCACAAGCTAACGATATATTTATTAATATTAATAAATAATGAAAATAATATATGAAAATGTAAAAAAAAAGTTTATTTTTAATATATATTCACATAATATTTAATATTTTTTTAGGATTAATTCGATAATTTCTCCATAATCGCTACCTAACTCTTTGCATGTGTCCATATGTATATTCATCTCCTTGCCGTCTTCACCCCATTTCATTGCATCCGGTTATTCGTCTCTGGAACACTCCGTCGTGTTTAAAATATCCCCCTCATTAAAAATATTATGATCCGAAGATGACTGAAGACGTGGTAGTTGCAGTATACTCGGAGAAAAAGTAGACTGTGATTCAGAAACGAGAAACAGTTAATTTCTCACCATTAGTAAGACTGATCTTGGCGTGGTCGGCGATAACATATCAGGTGAAACATCAACGTTGTATATATTTTCGTGTGGTTTAATTGCTGACAAAGCTCTCTGGTGGTGGAGTTCGTGAAGGCGTTTTCCTTAAGTGTACTATAAAATTCTTCTTTTCCCGGTAATCAGTACTCATCTTATTTCACACAAATATCCGTATACTCGTAAGGATATACTCTCTTACGAGTAACAAGTGACATATCTCCGGTGACAAAATGTTTGGCTGTCTCACGGAATTTGTGAATGCCTGGGGTTACAATATCTGCAGCAAGACTTTCCAAGCTCGACGCCATAAACCTCATCGTATCAATAAACTGAAAAGTGAAAGTACTACTTAAATATTTTGAAAATTGAAATAAATTTCTCTTCACTATTCGGGATAACGTTAATAGACTTGGTATCGTAAGTAGTATAAGAAGGGTGCTTTCAACACCTCGTCCTCGTCATACTCGTCATCCCCTCGTCCTTGCCTCGACATCATCATCGCCGCTGCCCACTCACGCACGTGCGCGACATATATTTTATTCACCCCCACCACCACCACCACATCCAAAACCTTCCCACTCCATCCTTCATACACCGACGCCCCGTCCTTGCCTCGTCATTATTGTGCATATTATTGTACATATTATTGTAATATTTTTTCTATCAATAAATATTAAAAAAGGATCTGGAGAGATTCGAACTCTCGACCCCCGTCTTACATTCCGGCGCTCTGACCGACTAAGCTACAGATCCGGTTTACTTTGAGTATGATTCTTAAGCTGTATGAATATTATTCTATATATCTTTATGTAATAACTGGATTATACATTTATGTATCAAGGACTTATCACACACGTTTTTATTTGTAATACATTTAAGAATAATATACTTAAACAATGACAGTCTTCAGGAATGAAACGTCTTGTGTGGCCCGACAAACCTTAACTATTGTTAACAATAACATTGATCATCAAGGGATGAGACTGAACATGTAAACCCAATCCTTTGTATATTTAAACCGGTGTTGGTGAGTTGCGGCCCGATCCCTAAATAACGTACGAATTGCGGCCCGTGTTTATGAAACAGACGTGCGAGTTGCGGCCCGTGTTTATAAAACAGACGTATGAGTTGCGGCCACATTTTACATTTTATTTAAATTTGTTTTTTTTTGTAAAAATGGCAAAAATGGCAAAATGTATGGTAATTTATGGTAAAATTAATTTTAATATTTATGTAAAATATGTAAAAATGTAAAAAATATTTATTGGTTGGGCAAAAACTTAAAACTTAATGATTTGACGAAATCAAACTGCTCTATTTCTTTTTGTGCTAGCTTTGTCATCTGTTGTCTTATAAATGCTTCTTTTTCACATATTTTCTTCGTTTTTATTCCATTGCTTCTACATTTGATATACGTTTCTGATTGAATTTCTACTAACACATCAATAAAATTATAGATGTTAGGATGACTAGAGTAGAACGATGAATTTAGGTGTGAATGAAAACTTTCACAGCCGTTAGTGGTACGGTTACAGCTAGCAGAGAACTGTGCCCAAATATTTGGGGGAAACATAGCATCCGGGGATATATAGTTTTCGAAAACATAGTCGGTAAATTGTACAACCCGATCATCTTTAGCGGGCAGTATTGCTAAAAAGTCATCCGTGAAACAATCAATGACGTTGTCAGAGTCCAAAAATGGCAAACCAAAAAAAAATTTTTAAAAATAACTTTCATCTGTATTTGTGTTATACATTTTCGTGAGTCCTAAACTTTGAATTTTCCTCCACCAACTTTGCCCTAGGTGAAATCGACATCCACTTATTTTAGCATTAGGGAAGACTTCCGCTACAGCACTGTGGATAGCTTGTTCAAAATCTATAACAACTTCAGTAGGAGAGCACGTTAGACCAATGGACATGGAATGGCAAATTAAATGTTGAAATGCACACTTGTACGTGGTATTACACTTGTCGGGTAGTAAAAAAAACACTAGAGGTAAATATACATCATTTTTTAGGCCATGGATGGTAAAAAGTTGATAAAAGTGTTTAGGGCAGCTTTTGAAAGTTCCATCCACGTAAAATTTATTTACATCGCACAGCACTTTTATGTTTTGTATAGTAGAAAAACCAATTATACAATTTTCTTTGTCGTTGATAAACAAAAATGGCTCACCTATATTAGTTTTGATATTCATAGACTCTAAAGCAGCATGTAATTCTTTAATGCATTTTGGCAGAGGGGGGTGTACAAATGAACGGGCACGATGAACATTGTGTCTAATTAATGATAAATCATTCGTTGTCAAAGTCGATATATCGTCTTTCTTCAATTCTGAACGAATTAATTTTGAAGGTTTGCAAGAAATGTCTTCTATGGCTTTTCTTTTCAGAGAATTACTTAATATTTGCCTATTCAGGACTTTTTCGTCGTTTTTATTGTGGTTATGATTAGTATTACTGTCAACTATTTTATTTAAAGGAGATAATTTTAAAAAGCACTTACAACTTTTGACACTGCAAGGCCACCTCTGTACATCGTGTTTTAGTGTTTTGTGGAAACGAAATTTGTAGCCTTCGTAGAGAATAATTGGTTTTGATTTTTCACTATTTACGAACTCCATAACGCACTTATAATAAACTGTATAACACACTCAAGTGGTGAACAGACTAATATGTACACAGTAATATTTTTCGTTTGAACTATTGACGTTATGGTATCTACTTTAGATAAGATACTGCCGATACTGCCGGCACAAAATTGAAAATAAATAAATTTCCCGGGCCGCAATTAACTTATTGATAAAATATGACCGGGCCGCAATTCACCGATCTTCAACACGTAAATGACATGTCGGGCCGCAACTCACCTATAGCCATTTAAACCTTACATTTTGTTAGATATAACATTCTATAGTGAAGCATGTATCTGATAAACCCTAACTATTGTTAATGTAACAATAACATTCTTCAACAAGTATTGGTTCTGTATCTCGCTCCTGTTATTTAGATTCTTTATCTTCAAGGTCAGGCATTATGGTAAGTATAGGAAACGAAATACTAAGCTGAAGGAGTACCTATACAATTACTTAACTAACGTGTGTATTCACCTCAGATGTGAATGAGAAAAAATCTAAAATATTTTTTAACAAGTTATACGACAGAATAGCTATATTACAGAGTTATACTATTTATACTACAGACACATCAAATAATACTGCATTACACTGAATACAATACAGTAACAAGTTTATTAACATAACGCTACTAATTTTTGTGGTAAAAACCAACGCTCTGCTACCAATTGTTGCGCCATAAAACTCCTACCTTGAGGCGGTTAATCTGACGACTTGCGTTGGTTAATAAAAACTGATACAGAATATTGAAATGAAAAGCTTGTAAATTTATATACACACGTATTTTGGCATTTATTACAAAATAATAAACATATGGAACAGCAGTAATATATATATATATATATATATAATTCCTACGCGCGTATACAGAATGATGATAAATCTTATAGTTATAATATGATTAAATAATGATAGAGAAAATACAATAATAATAACAAATGATACGACCGTGCGACTGATTATATTATGACGGCGGAGGTTGAGATATCAGCGTACAGCGATCCGACAGAGTGGTACCAACAGTCTCGGCAATGGTGACGGCAGCTACAAAATTGTCATACTCAATGACCGACGTTGTGTAACACCAACAGCGACAACTACGTACGATGCCTACTACCAGCGGCACTACATGACAACACGCAATCCAATTTAATGTCGTTTACATTTACCGAAGCGATGGTGAGGCGACGTTTAATACTAGAGCATCAATACACGGCCGTAAACGTAGGCAGCAGGCAGTAACAGTGGCGAACGATAATCGACAATAAGTTAGTACTAACTTTCAGAGACGACAGACCCGTACAGCAGTCGTGCTGGTCCGGAGTATAACTGAACGCGGTAACAGGACGATGTACGTGTAGTACTCTCGTGCTACACTTGTACACTTTAATTATTTAATGACGTGCTTCGATGTCCTGTTGTTGATAAGTTGGTAGAGTCACAAAGGTATGTTTGGAAATAGTAAATAAATTCACGATTGTATTATAAGTTAAACAGTAAGTTTAATAAAATAAAGTAAAATAAAATAGTCACAAAGTAAAATACATTTGCACTTAAAATTTGTAGGCAGAGTTTACGCTCGGTACCTGAGAACTACGTGCAGTAAGCTAGTAAAAAGTAATTCTAAATCTATGTACTAATTTAGTACCCTTATATACACATGACCTCTTATCCGTGGCGTGACCCCGACAAAGCCACCGGATAGGCTCACTAAAATACATGCATAGGAGTTGTTTACGCCGAATATTCATGAATAAGCACTAGTTACAAAAACATTTATAATTAATGTAATATTTTATATTCCGTTTTTCCCAGTATCCATGAATACGCGTTTCCTAATCAAAAAGGCCAAAGGACAAAATAATATGTAAAAATACCTAATACCAGGAAACGTCAACTATACGAGTAAACATGGTTTACTACATGCCTCCCCTGTAAAATTGGAGCCGTAGGTTCCAATCAATACATATTCTTAAGTGTCGGATAGCAATGTGTCTGGTATGTCCCTTGGGTCTTGTAAAAGTTGAACCTCGCAAATCGGTCGGAGATTTCTAGGATGTAGCGATTGGATTTCTGGACAAAGAAGGAAACCCCTAGCATGTTTACATTGACTATAGTGAAATTCGTCGTATGCTACATAATGTTCCTTATTTTTACTTATCGCTAAAAACTTATGACTAGGTGCAATATACATACAATTTATAATATTTTGACAATAAGGCTTAGGTATTAAGTTATATAAAATAAAATTGTTTTGATATATTAATGGAATTGTTATGATAAACACTATGTTATTATTAGAGTAGTATATTTTAATATCTGACAGTCTTACTATATCATTAACAGTTCCGATTGATAATGCGTAGGGAAAATCTGTCCCGATAGGTAAAGAAAGCCTAATGTCTTGAAATTGCCCTAGTAGTTCGTATGTTCCTATTAAATATGGATAAAACATGTTTTTTTTTTTTTTTTTATATAAGTTATCCATAGTCGGTCTTATGTTTGAATAACTATCCGTATACTAATAGGATACAATAAACAAAAAAAAATTAATTCGTTCTAATTCTGGCATTATGTCTGCGTCTAGCCATTCCTCTTAGTTTTAACATGCACCTCATCCCGTAGTACTGCCATGCTTGTGCGTCTATTTCGGGATTGTTTTCGTGAAACTCGGTTGTAACTCGCCACGCTAGGGTGCCACCCGCTCTTAACTCTTCTTCGCTCTCATGTCCCTTAATCACCGGTGGTTCTATCTCTCGGTAAATAATGGTAGCTTGTCCCACTGGGTTTCTGTTGATGCAAAGCAAAATAATCATAAAGAAGTTTCTTATCATACTAAAAAAAAACCCCCTTAACATAGCATTTTTAATGATCGACGATAATATGTCGATTCCTGTCATATGTTTTGTTAAAAGTAAATTCATATACGTAAATTGTTTAAAAATAAAATAATTTATTTGTTGCTTTTCACTTTCCGTAAACTTTTGTTCTTTATAAATGCTAACAGTTATATCGGTCCCTTTAAAAATAAATCGAATCATAGACCGGGTTCGCTCAAAACTGGTCATGGTTGTTACCCCTTCTAGTCTGATCGTTGAACAAGTATTAATTTTATTGGTTAGACAAATTTGTTTCATTACAGTAAATGTATTAAAAATTAGTTGTTCCGTTAATGGAGTAATATGCGTTTCTTTTAATTTATAAAATATTATAGTACGCGCTAGATTATTAATCAATAAACTGCTCTCGTGTTCGTTGAACTTTGGAAGGTCGAGATTGTATTTCTCTACAATCTGTCTAATTGCCGGATGGGTGATTACCATATCATTCGAAATTGGTAAAAATAAATTAGTGTTCGCATCGGCATCTTTTATACTACCGTTAACATCAATTATTTTAGAATTAATTATAGGTGTTGTTTCCGCAATTAGAAAATCATTATATTCGGAATTAATTATGTCATTGGTTTGCACTACATGTATGCGTGATAAACAGTCTGCATTCGCGTTTTCAGTACCTGCCCTATATATTATATTGTAGTCGTATTCCGATAATTGTAGTCGCCATCGCATGAGTTGCGATGAAACGTCTTTAATGCCGAATAAAAAAGTTAAAGGTCGGTGATCCGTAATAATATTAAATTTTTGACCGTAGAGATATGGTCTAAAATATTTTACTGCCCATATTATTGCGAGTAATTCTTTCTGAATTACGCTGTAATTAATTTCGGCCTTATTCAAAGTACGACTAGCGTATGCTATAGGTTGGTCATTAGGGACTGTGCCCTGCGAGAGGACGGCCCCAATTGCGAATTGACTTGCGTCCGTGGTTAGGTTAAAATTCCCTTTTTCCCAGTCTGGATAAATTAATAAAGGTGGGCTCATAAGTATATTTTTAAGTTCACAAAATGCGTGCTCACATTTATCAGTCCAGTTAAAAAGTACATTTTTCTTAAGTAACGCGGTCAATGGTTTTGCAATTTTCGCAAAATTGTCTACGAAACGTCTATAATAGTTTAATAGTCCTAAAAAGGATTTTATCTCTTTCGCGGTTTTAGGTCGTGGGTATTCTTTTATGCACTGAATTTTCTTTGGATCCGGGGACACCCCCGTTTCGTTAATTACATGCCCGAGATAGACTACTTCTTTTCTTAGAAAATTGCATTTCTGCGGTTGTAATTTTAAATTATGTACTCGTAATCTATCAAAAACTCGGATTAATTTTTCCTGATGGTCCCTAAGACTTGAACCGTGTACCACTATGTCATCGAGATATGCAGTACACATCTCTTCTAACCCCATCAAGACTGCTTTCATTGCCCTCGTAAATGTGGCTGGAGCGGAACTTAACCCAAAAGGCATACGTACGTATTCATAATGCCCCGATTTCGTAGAAAACGCGGTTTTATGAATGTCGGTTTCGTCAATCTTAATTTGGTGGTAACCTGCCTTGAGGTCCAGAGTAGAAAAGTACTTTGATGACCCTAGGGATTCTAAAATTTCGAGTAGATTTGGTAGACTATAAGCTTCATTTTCGGTCATTTCATTTAATTTACGAAAATCAACACAAATCCTCAGTTTCTGTTTCCCCTCCTGGTCTGTTTCTTTTTTCTTGACTACTACCAAGGGAAAGTTAAAAGGTGAAGTGGAATTGCGTATTATATTGTCTTGTTTCATTTCGACTACTTGTTTTTCGATTTCCTGTTGATATGCCCACGGTAACCTATAAGGTCGTATGTTAATCGGTTTTACGCAGCGCGGTGTATTAATTTTATGCGTTACTACATCTGTGGCGCTTAACGGTTCCCCCTCAACATAGAATAAATCAGAATAGTTATTAATAATTTCGAATAAATTGTCTCTTTCTTCGTTATTTAAGTGTTCTGTTTTAATCAATGTTGATAATTGCTTAATTTTATTCTCGTTTAGATTATTTTCAACTAATCGAATATTTTCGTAATACGGCTCCCAGTCAATATTACGTGAGGTCAGTTCCTCGATAAGATACGGTTGTTCTGAAATGTTTATTACGTTGCTGATTAAAGTATTTTTGTTCACCGGACTTACACTGTTTGCGATTATTACATCGTCGTTTAAATCCTGTTTTGCTATAGTTATTTCCGTACACTCAATGTTTTCTATGTTTTTAACTAACATAACACAGTTACTTCGTGGTGGTATTATTAACGGTCGTTCCCACCCATGTTCTGGTAATAGTAATACTTCTTTGTTCATATCTAGTATGGCTTTGTTCTCTTTTAGAAATGTGCGACCAATTATGCCGCTACCGGGTATCGGAAAAACGTCTTTTACAATATCGAATTTAGTAATAAAAGTTGCGTCGTTAATTTCAATAGGAATTACGATCGAACCTAATGTGTTAATAATTGTAGAACTGATACCTTTAATATTTTTCCTATCTGACTCGTTCACGACTACATGGTCTTTCAAAGCTGATAGTTTAATAATATTCATTTCGGCTCCTGAGTCTATTAAAAATTTGAGATTTCCCGATGAAAAAGTGTTCGCGTTGATTACTATATGTTCCTCTTCCATCTGTGAGGTAATTACCCGTATACTTTTTAGTTCACCCACCGTTTTGTTTTGGTTATCCGCCTGACCTTGTTTTTTTTTATTTTCATTAAAAATTCGTTTCCTACACTCGGAAATATCGTGATTAGGTTTTTTACAATACTTGCAAAATTTAATGTTTCCTGTCCGCTCAGTTTTTATCTCTATGCGATTATTTATCGGATTCCTAAAACTTGAAGTGCTCGGCGCGCTTGACCTACACTCATTAGCGTAGTGACCTATTTTGCTACATCGATTACATTTAATATGCGATTTATTAGAATTGCCTTTATAAAACGGCCGGTTAAATTTTGTGCTATCGTTTTTCTCGCCTACATTTTCCTTCTCCGTCGCTATTCTCACTGCCTCCTCGTATGACGTAATATTTCGCGCTTCTAGAATAAGACGAATAGAAGGATTTATGCCTTCCATAAAAACGACAAGCGCTGAAGTTAGCATGGTTTCAGCTATTACTCGTGATTCAGGTGCTGTTTTCCCTACTGTAAGCGCTCTAGTGAGTTGGTGGTAAGTTTGTTGAATGCGATTTGCGAAAGCTTGTATGTTTTCGTCATTACGTTGTCGCATAGATGTCAATTGTTTTTGCAAGTAATTAATAGAATGCGAAGGTTGATATATTGTTTTCAAATGACTTTTTAATTGTTCCCACGTATTAAATTCGTGATATTTAATGTATTCATGCGCACCCCCCTCAATGTTGGCTAAAATTGCCTGTAATAATGGTGGTTTAACGGTTTCGGTTACGTTACCGAAAAGAAATTCACATTTCGTTATAAAAATGGAAAGTTGACTATCTGTGCCCCCTGAGAAAGAAGGTGCCTGCCTAATAGCGGTTTCAAGACCTAAAGTAGTGGCGGCCATAGTTATACGTAAATTAACAGGGTTATATGCAACGATTTGCCAATTATTACGCGGACTGTCAGACATAAAATTAAGATACTACTTTAAAAAATAACTTACACAGTGTTCATGTTAGTAAAGTGAGTATTGGTCTGGTCCTCGTTGAAATGAATTGGAAACCTCCTCTGTGTCGCTGTATGCGTTGATCCAAAAAAACTCTGGTTTGGTTGCCTGGTCTGATCCTGACTGCAAAAATTGATACTCGAAGTGGCTCGACGATCTAGCTACGAAACTGCTGGCGCGTAGACCAATTATAAATAATTGGGTTTCTGATGTAGTGTTCGTAGTATATCAAGAACGTGGTTTTCGAAGTTCGTCAGTGAGTTCCCAAGTTACTTTTTGATAAATCAAAATTTTCACTTAGTGTAACCCCACACCTGACACCAAAAAGTTACGTATGTAGTACTCTCGTGCTACACTTGTACACTTTAATTATTTAATGACGTGCTTCGATGTCCTGTTGTTGATAAGTTGGTAGAGTCACAAAGGTATGTTTGGAAATAGTAAATAAATTCACGATTGTATTATAAGTTAAACAGTAAGTTTAATAAAATAAAGTAAAATAAAATAGTCACAAAGTAAAATACATTTGCACTTAAAATTTGTAGGCAGAGTTTACGCTCGGTACCTGAGAACTACGTGCAGTAAGCTAGTAAAAAGTAATTCTAAATCTATGTACTAATTTAGTACCCTTATATACACATGACCTCTTATCCGTGGCGTGACCCCGACAAAGCCACCGGATAGGCTCACTAAAATACATGCATAGGAGTTGTTTACGCCGAATATTCATGAATAAGCACTAGTTACAAAAACATTTATAATTAATGTAATATTTTATATTCCGTTTTTCCCAGTATCCATGAATACGCGTTTCCTAATCAAAAAGGCCAAAGGACAAAATAATATGTAAAAATACCTAATACCAGGAAACGTCAACTATACGAGTAAACATGGTTTACTACATACGCCACACAGAGCTGGCGACACGAAAACCACAGAGATAAACACCGTTGACCGACCGTCGGGACAAAAGTCCACGGGTGATCACGACTCTGTGCACAAATACGTGAAACCGGTCAAAACGGCGGCGCGTTGATAATCGTAATCTCCAACACTACTGCTATTCTTTTTTTTAATAATTTTTGTTTTCCAGAACTCATGACCACTATCACATATTATTTTGTATACATTCTCATACAGCTCACGTAATAATACCTCAAAATCATAACTCGAATATATCGTAATCATATCTACCAACCATACAATATTACATTTATTAAATTTACGACTTATTATAGAAAACTACTTAGCGTTATTGACTAGATGGAAATTTTTGCAAAACTCGCCCTTTTTTGTTTTACATACTTGACAAAGATTTGGTAACGAGCATTCAACATTGCAAGACGCTTGTAATCCTTCCTCCGGTGATTTCCTCAAAATAATGTAAAATATTTCATTAACTGAATAAAAAAAAAAAAATAATAATATGGCATGCTATAACATACTATAAAATATTCTTGCATGATTCGAAATCCATAATACTGCAATCGTCTGTCTTCGTATGAATGGTTAAGATATATCGGGTGGCTTGGAGTTATTGAACGTTAAGCAAAATTACTCTAATTGGTATAAGAAAATTAGCATAGATACAGGACTGTTGAGTGCTAAGTGACTTAAATTGGTTTTAGAAGTTAATTGTTTTTTTTTTAAAAATAATTTTTGAACCGTACATCTATATAACGACCCAAATTCAGGTAAAGAAGCAGGTATACTCCAGTATAGATTTTATACAATAATATATTGTGTACGATAATATGCTATGTGTACAGTATAGTGATAACTTGATAACGAATCTGATAAATGTATACGATAATATGGCTTGGTCACGTGATGACTTGAGCAGCGGGTTCATGACGGAATAAACTTTGTGCATTTCATTCGATTATATACGTTAAGTATCGAAAGAAAGGTATATCGGGTTCGTGGCCTAGTGGGTTAAAGCGTCATTGCTATAGCAAGATTTGAAGCTGGAGGCGACCTATAACCGCCCCAACGTTCCCAATTCATCAGATAACCGGGCATTCAAGACTTCGGCGGTAGACATTTTTCCTGACAGTGTTATTGACACGATTATTGAGATAGCATACATGAAGCTAATAACAGAGCAAGTAGACTACAAATCACGCGGCAGTGGGTTTACCTTAGTGTCAATAGACGGGCTTTTGCTGTCAGTTTATAAATATATGCCAATGGGGGGTTCGTCATATATACAGTTACCAGCGTATGTCGATAGGAAGCGGGCTACCATCAACCCGCAAAACGTAGACCAATAGTGTTTTAGGTGGGCAATTTTGACGAAGCACGTGACAGGTCCGACGGTATTTCGTATGGAGGTGTGTAAATACACGCAGCACGAGGACAAGTACAATTTTAACGGTATTTCGTCCTACACCAATGTCCGATATCAAAAAATTTGAGAAAAATAATAATAACGACTCCATTACCGTTTATGGTCTAGACAAAAAATTTCAAACACCAAAATTGCCTACATACGAGGTGTACCCGCTGCGCGTGGTCGACGAAGAAAAAACGAATCATTTAGATTTATTATTGGTGACAGACGCTGACAACTCGCATTACGTATACATTTCAAATTGTTCCTGACTGGTGCGAGCACAAAAAACTAGACATGAAGGACACGCTGTTTATTGTAAGAGGTGTTTCACGAGCTTCGATAACCGGAATTTGAAGTACAAGTTGAACGGACAAGAGGCGTTGGATCATCATAGACTTATGCAAAAAGCACAAACCAATTTAACCGTTGATGCCGAAAGAGGGTGATTGTCTGAAATTTGAAGCGTGGAGAAACACTCAAAGACATCCACTTGTAATTTATGCAGATTTCGAGACTATACTGAAAAAGACCGATGAAAAGAAGGGAAAAAACACTAAGGTATTACACAGACATGAGGCGATGAGCTTGGGCTCATTGTGAAGGTGAGCAATAACGTACCAGTAGAGCTATTAGCGAGACATGAGATACCAATAGAACCAATAGTATACCGAGAAAGCGAGAATCGACCGGACGCGGCAAGGCATTTTGTGGAAACCCTAACCGAAATAGCATTAAAGATTGACAAATTATTGAAGACGAATATTCCGATAAAAATGTCTGTGGATGAAGTTCAGACTCATGAAGCAGCTACACAGTGCGATCTCTGTCGAATCAAGTTCACATCACCCACAGAAATACAGCATCATAAGATAGCTGACCATTACCATCTCTCAGGGAAATATCGTCAAACGCTATGCAACACGTGCAATCAAAAACTTCAGACACCTGTTTTCGTACCGTGCTACTTCTACAACTTATCGAACTACGACGCGCACCTGATAGTCACGGAACTTGGTCATGACACCCAAGCCATTAGAGTAATACCAAACAGTGAAGTAAAATATATATCGTTCTCTAAATACGTGTCAAATAAATTTGTGATCCGCTTCATCGACACTTTTCGGTTTATGGCATCAGGACTGTCTATACAACTCAATGCAAAAATCTTGTGACACCGGGTCTGGAAAACTTCAGGGAGACCGTTAAAGTTTTTGATGAAACCGATATGCCGCTGGTGACTAGGAAGGGGGTGTACCTATACGAGTACACCGATAGTTGGAAGCGGTTGGATGAAGAAAGACTACCAAGGAAGAAAGATGTAGTATGTTAACGGAGACCGGTATACAGGAGAGTGACTTTGAGCATGCGAAGAAGGTTTGGAGGCACTTTGGTTGCAGGACGCTATGCGAATATTCGGATTTGTATTTAAAAATTGACGTGTTGTTGCTGGCTGATGTATTCGAAAACTTCCGTGAAGTGTGTATGAGGGCGTACAACCTGGACGCCACACATTATTTTACAGCCCCAGGCTTAATCTTTGACGCAATGTTAAAGTTTACAGGACAGAAACTCCAGTTATTACACGATTACGACATGTTGTTGATGTTCGAGAATGGTTAGTATATTAGTATTTTAAAAAAAATGTATATATGTATAATAATCTGTATAATAATCTTATATTTTTTTTTTAATAGGTATACGTGGTGGTTTGGTGCAGGCGAGTAAGCGATATGTGAAGGCGAACAACGTGAAGACCCCGAGCTATGATGCGGGTATACCCGACTCGTGGATAATATATCAGGATTGTAAGTATATTTCTTCAAAACTTCTTAATTTTTTTTAAATTTATAGATAACAAATTGTATGGGTGGGCCATGTCACAGTACATGCCATACGGTGGGTTCAACTGGGTTGAACCTACATTTAACGGGTTGGATGATTTGGAAGATACCTCCCCTATAGGGCGAGTGTACGAGGTAGATGTGGCGTACCCACAGAACCTACACGACAAGCATAATGACTTACCATTTTTAGCACAAAACAGTATACTCACAGGTTCTAAGATACGGAAACTGATGGCTACATTTTAAAAGAAGACAAATAATGTAATACATTACAGAAACCTGCAGCAAGCTTTTAAAAATGGTTTAATAGTTGAAAAAGTAAATATTCATATTTTATAATATATTATAAGTTTTTCTACATTTTTTCTTATTTTTTACAGGTGCATAGAGTGATTAAATTTAACCAGTCGGATTGGCTTGCCAAATATATCGAGTTGAACACCGTGATGAGGAAGAAGGCAAAGAATGATTTTGAGAAAGACTTTTTTAAATTAATGAATAATGCTGTATTTGGTACTTTATACTATTTATTATACTATTTATTATATTTACCAACATTTTATTTTTACAAGTAAAACAATGCAGTCAAAACGCAAGGAGATGAAGATGAAACTAGTATCATGTGAGAGGAGGTTGAAAAAATTGATTAATAAGTGTACGTTCAAGCACTGCACTAATTATAATGAGAATCTTAACGCTGTGGCTTTGGAAAATAAGATCATTAGATTTGACAAACCTATTTATATTGGTAAATATACTTTTTTAAATTACATTTTTATCATTTAATAACACATTTATTATTTACAGGTTTTGCAGTGCTCGATATTTCCAAGACAATGATGTATGACTATCACTACAATGTTATGCAGAGGCACTATGCTGATAATATTAAACTTATGTACACTGATACAGGTAAATATATTAAACTTATTCTCATGTATATATTAATTTAGTATCATTATTTTAACAGATTCATTGATATATCATATCAATACTAGAGACTTTTATGCAGACTTGGCTGCTAATTCTAACTTACTGGACCGGATGGACACTACTATCCTGCCCAGTAATCATCAGTGAAGGAAGAAGACCCCGGGATACTTTTCAGATGAAGTGGACGGAAATGTTATTACTGAGTTCTGTGCGTTGAGAGCGAAATCCTATGCTTTCAATGTATATGCTGGAGAAAAGGATGGAAAGGACAGAGTAGGAGGAGAGAAGATTAAAGGCCCCCATACACGTCAAACAAATTTGCGCAACCTTTGTGTTTGTGCAAATACGATGCTTGCACAAACTTTGGACATACACGTTCCAATAGCTTGTGCAGACTTCAGTTCAATTTTTGATCTTGTCAAAGTACATTCATTTAATTTCATTTTTAGTAAAAAGTACATTCTACAAGAATTTGTGAATGTGTCTGACTCCGATGATACTTGTGCTGCGATAGTGAATTCGGTGAAGGTGAAAGGGGGTCAGGTTTCATGTGGTTAAAAAACACATGACATTGGAAAATCATAGGAAGTGTTTGTTTGATGAAGATGGAGTGGAGGCGTACAAGGAGAATGTGTTGATTGGGTCGTTTAACCACCAACTAATGACGATTAAGACCAGAAATTAAACTTATAACAATTATGATAATAAGAGGGTGGTGTTAGAGGACAAAATACATACTTTAGCACATGGACATTACAGTATATAGTATGTTATTACAAAATATATATTTAAATTATTTTACTAACATTTTCTCTTAATTTTACAGGGAAGATGAACCCGATGATGATTGGTTATTGTTTTAATAATTTTAAGATAGATTAATATATACTTTGTAGATATCCATGTTAATGTATATATTTTTGTAAAATAGTAGTTTAGTACCAAACTTGTAATATTTGCATCTTTATAATGTATAATTTATAGATATTTAAGTTAGAATAATATATTTCATGTAATATTTTATAATGTATAATTTGTAAATACTCTGTACGTTTTGTTACTTATTTCAGATAGAATACTATATTTCTTGTAATATTTTTATTATTTTATAATGTATAAATGATAGATTATTATATTTCATATAATATTATTTTTGTTCTGGTCGGGACGATACAAATATAGACCGTGCGCCCGGTACCACTAGGATTTCGCGCAACGCTCACACACCGACCGACCTATGTATTTGTGCGTATATCTGTTATAGCTCAGCTAGAATTGGTTGGGTTCGCCGCGCAAATACTAGTGAGCTATGTGGTGTGGTAATGTGTAAGGTGTGTATATGTGTGGGTGTGTATGCTTAAAAACTAGTGACAAAAAGGGTAAGTCTAATAAATAAATAATGAGTAACACGGTTGCTGGTAAAAGTGAGTTGCTGTATTGTACACAATAATCAAAAAAAAACAGTAATATATAAATCACAGCAACATCAAGTATAACATATAAAAGCAATCTAGATAGATAATAATATTGTAATAATAATAATTTGTAGCCCTTCTGGCTCAACAGCTATATTATAATAATGCTAATAAATATGTATATATAAAAACTTACAAATATGACGGTGCTCGGCTGGCCAGCTGCTACCCATCCTATAATTTTTATAACAATTATAATAATATACGGCGCACGCTATGCGTCGCAACAATAATTACAAAACAATATATAAATTAACACTGGCGATTAGCGCCTAACCACAATAATATAAACTTTACGGCGATTCGCGTCCAACCACAATAATATAAACTTTACGGCGATTCGCGGCCAACCACAATAATATAAACTTTACGGCGATTCGCGCACGTAAAAATTCCTCGTTCCGCGTAGGCACTACGGAACGGACTGGTGACATCTTGGGCGGCCGTGCTACAGTACCGGCTCGTCCGACCTTTCTAATCTACATATTATATAACTCACAACTGACACGGACAATTATACTAAAATAAAAACAATAATATCAACATAATATAGGGACGAACAGGTAACAGATATGTGTGTGTGTTTGTGAGTGTATGCGTGTGCTGGTCGGTGGCGAGATATGCGTTACGGTCTTAACAATTTTTATCCTGTGTACTTTGTAAATACCCATGATAATGTATATAAAATATGTTTTATTAGTTAGATTATTATATTTCATGTAATATTTTTTTTATTTTATAATGTATAATTTGAAAATACCCTTGTGTAATATTAAAAGGATATTGTTCGTACAATAAAACCAATATTTCTTCACACCAAAACGCTGCCTGGGATAGTGATTTTAAAAATGTTAATAAAGATTTTATTGATGCCGGTAATTTTAACGGATGTATTATTCTTAAACATTTATTTGGTTTTTGTGAAGATAATAAACGTATTTCAATAAACTGTAACCGGCAACTCATATTAAATAGAGCATCGATCTATTTAAATGATGTTAAGCATATAAAAATAATGAGGTAGTGGACGCTCCTAAACTAAATGACGTTAAAATAAACATTACAAAAATATTGTGGTGGATGCCTATAGTAAAAGTGAGTGATAGAGAAAAAATTCGACTGTTGAAAGTAGTCAACAATCAGAAACCCCTAACGTGTGCGTTAATATCGTGGGAATTGTGTGAATATCCATTTTTATCTCAAAACACTTCACATTCGTGGAAAGTAAAGACATCCAACAAGTTAGAAAAACCTCGATATGTTATAATCGGATTTCAAAGTGATAGGAAAAATAGCACAAGTAAAGCAATGTCATATTTTGATCATTGTAAAATTAAAAACTTGAAAGTCTATTTGAACCCTGAAGTATTTCCATATGAAGATTTTCAAAGTGACTTTAACAAGAATAAGCTGGTGACTTTATACCACGCGTACGCAGAGTTCCAAAAATCTTACTATGATCACGAGGTTGTAGCACCTCTATTGAACCGATCAGAATTCAAAAGTATCTCTCCAATTATAGTTATTGATATGAGTTGACAGAACGACAACGTGAAAATGTCGACAGTGGACTTCAGAATTGAATTAGAAGCTGATGAAGTGTTTCCAGCTTCAACTTCAGCATATTGTTAAATATTACATGACCAAATTATAACTTATAATCCATTTAATGGGGAAGTAAGAACCTTGTAAATATTTATTGTAAACCTTAATATTATTAAATAAAAAAACTTTTTTAATTAATTAAGGTTTTTTGAAATATTTTTAACTATTTCGAGAAACATGATGCTAGGTAAAAATAGATATTATGTGTGTAAAGATAGAAATATAGTTTTTCTGAAATAATATAAACTGATGTGTGGTAATAAGGAAAATATTATTTATTAGTTCATTTTTAGTAAAAAATTTAGTTCAGGTTTCTTATTCTATGTAGAACAAAACGAGAAGTGTGAAAGTCAAAATGTAAAAATGACAGAATGGTTAGGACATTCATCGTCTATTTCATTTCTAATTGTTCCCTAATACGTTCTGAATCAAAAATCGCTATTCTTGTGAAGCCGTACACCAGCTGCACAATTATATAGTACTGGGTATGCCTACACAGGTTAGGTTTCCCCACATTTTCCCCTAGTATGCTAGACCTTCCTCGGCCCATGGTATTACTCGAATTACTTATTTTCATGGTCAATGTCTAGATAATATTTTAGTAATACATGGCTTAAAATATTAGCACCACCTCGAAAAAATGTTTGATATCAGCGGACGCTGACTACCTTGCCTCGTCAAGTGCCTATGCTTGGTCAGTGTGTATCCAGTATTTTGCCCGGTGTACACGCATTTCACGTTCGCTATCTTTGTGACTATTAGTCTTTAAGTCCAAGATATTTTCAAAGTGTTTAACATTTTTTTTATTTAACAAGTATAATGTACTTTTTATATTTTTCTAGCTTCTTTCTTTTAAAAATATATAATATGTTTAATTGCGGAAAGTGCCCTGCGGTATTCAACCGTAAGTGTAATTTGGTTAGACACGAGAAAACGCATGATGCGGTCCGGCTATCTTGCTCATCATGTATTTTAACATTTACCGACAGTCTAACTTGTCTTGCCATAAGAAAAACGTATATGGTATGAGCAGGGTGAAATGGCCACTCCTCGATGGGATAAAAATCCATCAACATTGGACTTGACGCTTCGGACGTTTTCAACGTGTGCGTACAGATTATAACGCCGTCGAAGCATGTATATATAACAAGTGTATTTTTACATAGAATTTTCTCACTCCTACCAGACATACTCCCGAATATAACCAATCTGCCGGTTAAAAGTCGCGAGAGACTTTTCCTCAAATACGAGAATAACAGGCTTGCTAGAACTACATATCGCAGCGAAAGTATGCTTGTCGTCGAATCGCATCTACAACAAGGATGCCGTGTGCTGTTGAGTGAGCGCCATCAGCGAATCGATTATAATATATTATAATATAGCTATACGTACATGAAGATGGCCCCCCGACTTTGTCCAAACATTTTCAAAATTATTGTAAACAATTGTAAATTAATTGTAAATAATTGTAAATTACATTTGCGAATTTGTAAATCAGCAGATAACTTATAAATCAAAAAACAAAAGTCGGGGGGCCAAGTTCACGTAGCCCCCCGACTTTGGCCGATCGCCTCCGGACAAATTGCAAACAATTGTAAATTAATTGTAAATAATTGTGAATTACATTTGCGAATTTGTAAATCAGCAGAAAACTTAGAAATCAAAAAACAAAAGGTGGGTAAGTGGATGTCACTCTGCTGTACTGTAGGTTACAAGTGGGTCACTGTAATGAATGGTGTTAAATTTGAATTCAATTTCTGTTTTATTTAATACTTAATATATGCTAATTTACCATTATATCTCCTGTTGAAACAAAACTTTAATTTTTTTGGGAGATCATTATGAGATTGCGTTATGTAGCATGATATATTTAAAACTAAACCGTTTGTATAAAAACCCAATGCTTTCAGTAATAACGCATCGTGTGGCCCTAGCATTAAATCAAATTATATTGTTTCGACTGTACCTATTGTTATTATTATTGCATGGTGGACGTGTCGTTACTTGTGTGTTGTATTTTTTCGGGATTTCCTATTTTTTTGTAAAGGCATCGTCTAGATATGCCATTGACGATTTCTGTAGACAACAATAATAATATAGGCTAGAATTTACCGATTGATAACAATATTATTAAATTAAAATTATACTGATTGTGTTCTCATATGCAGTCCAGATGTCCAGTCGCATGCTCTTGCATTTTACCCGGGTTTATATATTTTATAATAATTTGTGTATTGTTATATTTTACTTGAAACTTAATACATCTTGTTTATAATGGTAAGTTTAAAAATATTTTTAATTACAATAGTGTGTACCTATTATTAAAATAAATTTATTAAATGATGCAGCCATAGGTAATTCTTTTCATAGTCCACACTAAATTCATATTTGTTGATTCAATTTTTGTATGCCATAAAGTTATAATACTTAATTTCTATCAAGACATTTGATTTGATTATATTTTTATCTGAATGATTAGTTAAGATAAGTTTTTGGTTCTTACAATATCCATCGATGTAGTAAGTTACTTTATAATGGATATAATATTAGGTATAGGGATGTATATATAATATAATATCTATGGTCAACACTTCAAAGTGGGCCCACCGCATAACATGTATTTCAAAATTACTTATAGGTACTATCATTTATGAGACATATGTAACGTCGACGGGTTTCTAACTCACGCGACATAATATAATATAATAATATATAATATTGTATCTGTTTTTTGTGTTTTACTTTAGTTTATATTAAAAAAATTTAAATTGATAAAGAATCAATAAAAAATCTGTTAAAGCAAATTGATAAAAAATTCATTATTCAAAAAATCTATATTTTAAATTAAAAAATTGATAATTTGTAAAAAAAAATCTATTGAATAAAAAAAATGTTAATTAATAATCCAAATTTGCTAAAAAAAACTATATTTTTATGTTTTTTTTACCAAATATTGATTGTGTATCAAATAAAGATTTTGTATCAATTTAGATTTTTTTATAAAATATTAATTATTTTCAAATAGATTTTTTTAACTATATTTTATCAAATATATATTTTTTAAATTATAGATTTTTATCAAATGAAAAATACCTCACATTATTATTTTTTATTTCATTTAAGTTTTTTTAAAAAATATGAATTTTTTATCAGGGATTTTGTTTTATAAATTTTTTTTTCAAATTTTGATTTTTTATCAAATATTGATTTTTCTAACAAATAAAGGTTTTTAGCAAATTCAGATTATTAATTAGTATTTTTTTTAATTTTTATTATGAATTATCTATTTCTTCATTACATATAGAATTATCATTGAATTTTTTGTCAAAAAGAATTTTTATTAAGATTTTTATTAAATTTATTTTTATAAAATTTGGATTTTTTATCAAACAGATTTTTTATTAAGATTTTTATTAAATTTTTTTTTATAAAATACGAATCTTTCATTAAAAAGATTTTTTTTAAACATATTTTATCAAATATAAATCTAATTAATTCTTAAATAAATTTAAATTTTATAAAAATCTTAATAAAAATCTGTTTGATAAAATTTCATATTTTATTTTTTAAAAAAGATGATGAACTGAATCATTGATAAACATAAGTAAGTAATTATAAAATACTGTTGAAGAGAACGTAAACATTTTGAATACAAAACCTAACTGAAAAAATGTAAAATAAGTATACCTACAATCTATGTCAGTCAAGTAGGCACCGGCACATTATACTATGCCTATGCAACTAATACCAACAATTTGCTAGGGATTAGCCAGATTTTGCTAGGGCCCCTGAACTTTGTAAATCAAAAAACAAACGTGCCGGTGCCATCTTTGTGGGTGCACCGGCACATTGTCCGAATAAAAAAAAAAATCATACCTATTTGTTCATCCGAATTAGCCAGACATTGCTATGGTGTTTTTGTATTTTGCTAGGACCCCTGCTGTCCTTAGCCAAATCCTTTTACATAAAATTCCACTCAAAGCTTAGCGCTCATTCAAATCCAATAATTAAAAAGTCTATCACTCATTCCTAGAATCTTAGAAAGGCAACGGCGAAGATTCGAGTCCCGCTTGATTCTTGATTACAAAAAATTGATTAATTAATGAAAAACTAAAAACAAAACCTAACTTCTGGTCAGTTGGCACTGCTAGGTGCCTTCCTATTCTATAATTAATGTTAATTTATTTTATGTCACCACACTTATACCTTGTCTGTATAGATTGTAAATATAATATTTTGAATAAATAAAACAAAAATAAAGTCATCGTGTGATCAATGTTTTAATATTTTAAATTTCTCTCCTTACTTATTACTATTATGAAGTATAGAATATTAAAATTTACTAGTTCTTTTTCTTTTTTAAGAAATTTACCTAAAGTAGCATTTGGTTCAATATTAACTACCTACCTAAATCATACTCCCAGTTAAAAGTGATGATTAAATAGTGTTGGGTAGTAACGTAACGAAAGTAACGCGTTACTGTAACGGCGTTACTTTGATTGTAACGTGTTACGTAATTTCATTAGAATTATTTCCAAGTAACGAAAATGTAACGGAAATTACTTTTAATAAGTAATTTCTATAGAATAACGCGTTACAATTTCGAATTATTAAGTAATTATTAATTATTTAGTACATACCTGCCTATTAGAATTGAAGAAAAATCTATGTCTATAATGCGGGCATTATTATTTTTACCAATCTAATATGTATGTATATTTAATTTTAACTCGCCATTAGTTGCAGAGGCATAGTATAATGTGCCGGTGTCTAGTTGACTAACATAGATTATAGGTATACCTATTTTATATTTTTTCAGTTAGGTTTTGTATTCAAAATGTTTACGTTCTCTTCAACAGTATTTTATAATTACTTACTTATGTTTATCAATGATTAAGTTCGTCATCTTTTTAAAAAAATAAAATATGAAATTTTATCAAACAGATTTTTATAAAATTTAAATTGTTTTAAGAACTAATTAGATCTATAATTGATAAAATATGTTAATAAAAAAATCTGTTTAATGAAAAATTCATATTTTATAAAAATTAATTTAATAAAAATCTTAATAAAAAATCTGTCTGATAAAAAATTCATATTTTATAAAAGCCAATCCCTAGCAAATTGTTCTTTAAAAGGATCAAACCAGTAAACCAACAATGATCGTAAAATGATGCCATTCATTTTACATGTAATGGCGTAAAATATAACTATTAATACTAACGTAACAAATAGTTATAATACGTAAGAACTGTACAAAGTGTAAATCAATACTATACACTGATAATACTATTAATTCATTAATCCATTATAAATATTAACAAGTTTTAATTCGGTGAAAACTAAAAAAAATTTGTATATTTTAGGCTACAGTTAAAAGGGGACAAAAACCTCGTGTTGACGAGAACCTAGTTTTTGAGACATTAAAAAAAAGAAAGCATGAAATTATAAATGAACAAGGTTTAATTAGCCCAGTTTCAAGTAATGTGTGGAAAGTTTTATCAGAAGATTTAAATTACAAACTTCCTTCAATTTCATTATATATTATGTTTTATGAGGATAGACATGGATGGAAATCTAGATTAATTAAATTGCTTGGATTGGAAGATCGTATAAAAAATCCTTTAGAAGTAGACCAAAGTTCATCATCAGATACAGAATGTTCATTGCAATCTAATGATGGCTATTGATATTTATAGAAAAAAAAACTAAAAAAAATTAAAACTTACAATGTCTGGAAATCGCTGAAAAGAATAAAAATATTATTAAAATGTTATGGTGTATAGAAAATTAAAATACAAATATTGAGTGAAATTTGTATGTATTTACAGTTATTCGTTTTTGTAATACAATAAAATAAGAAAATTGCTTCATGAGAAATTAAGTAAATATCCAATATGTTGTAAAAATATGTACTTCAAACGCTCATAAAAATTTAATTTGATTTGCTTGTAGATATTTTTTTTTTTTGATAAAGGTAGACAAACTTATGAGGATCTTGTGTTAAATGTTCAAATCTTTGTTTTATTGACATTCATAGAAAAACAAAACTATTAAAATTGGAAACTGAAAATGGCCCTAAACAGTTCAAAACAAATCAAAATATTTTGAAAATTTTATCATGTATGGAAAATGCAAATATAAACAACCAGTGAAAATTGTATGCATTTCACATTCATTTGTTTTAGACATACACACTTACACCAAAAACCAAAATCGGTTTTGTCGAAAACCGATTTTGCGTAAAAATCACTGTTTTTCCTTAATTGTTATGTTTTTTCTTTACTGGCGCTTTTAAAAACTATTGGGAATTTGAAATTTTGACCTCCCAAATGCACCAACTAACTATCGAACAAGATACTGTTGAAGAAAATCGAAGCAGTTTTACTGCCCCAAACGGTGGTGACAGATAT
The DNA here is from genome assembly GCF_019925205.1 of Metopolophium dirhodum. Taxonomy (NCBI): domain Eukaryota; kingdom Metazoa; phylum Arthropoda; class Insecta; order Hemiptera; family Aphididae; genus Metopolophium; species Metopolophium dirhodum. Next base: position 29,947,394 of record NC_083560.1, read on the forward strand.
AAAAATTAAAAATTAAAAAAAAATACATCATAGTAAAATCAATACATTCATCTCTCCGATCAGAATCTAAAAGTGGGTCGTGAGTCTTAAAGGTTAAAGACCATTGCACTAGAACGCCATTGGCTCGTGTCTAAAACGTCTTGATAAATGTTTAAGTAAATCAAAAAGAAGGGCAGTTTATACCTTAAAAATAATGTAACTTAAAAACAAATTTTGTTAAACTGAGTTAATTTAATTCTCTATCTCGACTTTAAACTTATCTAGTTAAATTTTTAGATTCTGAGCGGAGCGATGAAGATATTGGTTTTACTATAATGTGTGTTTTTTTTTGTGTCAGTTTACACGATTAGTAGTCGAAATAATGCTTCGATTTTCTTCAGACTTCAACAGTATCTTGTTTGGTAGGAAAGTGAATCTAGTTGGTGCATTTGGGAGGTCAAATTTCCAATGATTTTAAAAAACGCCCGGAAAAACTAAATAAAAATTAAGAAAATTGGAATCGTTTTTGAAAATCGATTTTGGCTTTTGGTGTAACTTTAAAACAAATGATTGTAAATACAAGAAATTTTCACTTGTTGTTTATATTAAAATTTTCCACACACGTTAAAATTTTTAAAAAATGTTGGTTTGTTTTGAACTGTTAACGGACGTTTTCAGTTTGATTTTTTTTAAATTTTTATTTCTATTAATGTCAATAAAACTGTATTTGTAAGGTAAAAAATCTTAAAAATTAAATACAACGCTCCTACTATATTTTTACAATGACATTCAAAAAATATTTAAAATCCTTAGTCACAGTTTTTTTTTATAAGCATTTAAAGTTGAAAACTTGACAAAATACGGAAAAAAACACGTAAATGATCAAATTATTTTGAGTTAGAAATTCATAAAAATTTTCCTTTTTAAATCTTAGATTTTAAAATGTAATACAAGATTCTTCATAAGTATGTCTACCTTTATCAAAAAATAAAATGTCTACAAGGAAGTCAAATTAAATTTTTATGAGCGTTTGAAATTCATATTTTTACAACATTTGATATTCACTTGATTTCTCATGTAACGAATTTGCTATTTTGTTGTTATTCAAAAACGAATAACTGCAGATACATGAAAATTTTACTGAATGTTTATATTTTCATTTTCTACACACCATACAATTTTGAAAATATTTTGACTCTTTTTGAACTGTTTACGGACATGATCATTAACGTTAGTGGTTAGGCGGAGAGCATTGATTACGTTGGCTAGTTCACTGAATAATTCTTTTAATATTTGATACACTTGTGAGATTGCCTTGAATTACATTCGATGTTGCCGTTATTACAATATCACTAATAATTTTACTTGGATTGTGTTGAGTAGTTAAAGCACTTTTTTTCAATTCTTCAGTTAATGTTTTGACTTCGATTTTAGCTGGATTGGGGACATGTACATGTTTGAATGAAGAATCTTTAATAACCAAATCATTTTTAATGTTACTTCTACCACGACATTCTTCAACTTCACAATCCTTCCGATACAAAAACCCATCGTATTTTATGAGTGGTTTATTTTTTTGTGAAATTAAATATTCGATATTTTTCAATGACATAACTCTGAAACTATATAATATATGAATTATGCAACTGCGGTACTGTGCGGTTAAACATATATTTTCGCTGCCAAATATTGTGCTCATATCAAATCCACCTATTTTATTATTATACCTGGTCCGACCGGACAATAATATTGGATAACCCAGCTAGAAAACTGATTGTCATTATCTGTATCTTTATAACTTAATACTATTACTAGCGATAAATAATGGGAGTAATAATTTTAAAATAATATTCTTTAGCTATTTTGAACATTTGCTATTATGTCTTAAGAGGACGCCACACCCGCATGTGTTGTCTCCGTCTTACAAACGCGGAACATACCAAATTTACGCTCAGAAATTCGAGTTTTATGCCGTTCGTTTAAAAATTGGAGTGAATCGACCTATTATGAAACTTAATGGTAAGAACATTATCTGTGTTTTGTTGGAAATTTTTTTACGATGATTCAGTTTTTAAGTGAGTTATGAGCATTTTTAATTTACATTTATTATACACGCCATAACTCACTTAAAAACTGAATCATCGTAAAAAAACTTCCAACAAAACACAGATAATGTTCTTACCATCAAGTTTCATAATAGGTCGATTCACTCCAATTTTTAAACTAACAGCATAAAACTTGAATTTCTGAGGGTAAATTTGGTATGTTACGCGTTTGTAAGACGGAGACAACACATACGGGTGTGGCGCCCTCTTAACTATTTTATACTTGGCTATTTTGCCATCACTTTTTTGACATTCGCATTTTTGGATTCGCGGTTATGACGGGTTACCCAGGAGTCTTGTATTACATTTTCAAGCTTTTTGGCAAAGCCAGGCAAGTTAACTATTTTTTTTTAACTCGTTAAGTTAAGTTAATAAAGAAAAAGGTGGGCAAGTGGGTGTTGCTCTACTGTATACTAGGTTACAAGTGGGTTACTGTAATGGATGGTGTTCAATCTGAATTCAACGATGTAATATCATTGTATAGGAAAAAACGATTCTGAACGAAGACGGTCAGTCAGTCTATGATATTACTAAGTATATATTTTGATGATATTATTGTGAATAAAGTAATTTATATAATATAACCTATTTCAAATCTTAGATTTAAAAAGAAAAATTTTTATGAATTCTCAACTCAAAATAGTTTGCTTATTTTCGTGAATTTTAGCGTCAGTCTTATGTCTATTTTATATTTATATAAAACTATTTTTATAAATATTATCCTTTATACTATAATATTATCCTTGATCCAAATATTTTAACTAGGAAACTACACATTCAAATTTTGAATAAGTACATCAATATTTAAAAAACAGAAATTTGTATCGCCACAGGACATTCCTTAAATAGTACAAAAAAATTAAGAATTTTAAAATATGGTCTTTAAAAATTCTAAAAATCAGAATTTGAATAAAGTCATTATTAAAGGAAAATGAGGGTGAGCATGTTTGGTGAATCACCTGGGTTCTGTTGAATTTTCATTGTATGTATTTAAAATGTTTATGTTTATAAAGTACATTATACTTGCATATTTGTACTAAAATAGTCAAATGACTTATAATATAGAATTGTGTCCATAATGTTTAATGTACGTTGTTTATTTTCAAAAAAACCTCTGTTCACTTATTTTCAGAACCTGTTATCTAGCTTATATGTACTTTATATATACATTATTGTAATTTTAACCAATTGCCCTTCGAGACGTATAATTATTAAATAAATAAATAACTATTTATATTATGTAGCTGATAATTTAATTTCATTGAAACAATAAAACAATATTCAGTTTACAGTTACCTATATAATTTAAAATAAACAATTTTAATAAAATAAAACAAAATATGAATTAACAGACTTAAATCACTTAATACAGGTAGGAGGCACTTACTAAAATTAAATTAAATAAAACTAAACAAAATAAAATTACCAATAAACACTTTAAAAAACTTAATACATAACAAACGTAAATTAAATAAAACTAAACCAAATATTTATATTGGATGGTCTTAATTTAAGTACAACCGAATTATACCCCTATAGAGTGGGCATGTTGTATTTTCATCGGCCACAAGCCTAGTGACACAGATATTACAAAATATATGCCTGCAAGGAATTAATGTGAATGTGATGGGTCGATCAAAACAAATTATTCAGTCCTCTTGTTCTTTATGAACTAAAAATAAAAATAAATTATGAATAACTGTTAAGTACTAAATACAATTCATAATAAGTAATTTTATTTAAAACAAAATATTAAATTTGTATAAATATTATTACCTTCATCTTTAATTGCCTGAAAAAATTCTTCCCAGTGTGTCTTTACATTTTATCGCTGCCCTCTATCCTGTACTTGTAAGGGGGCCACGACCTCCTATTGGAGCATGTCCTGTTTAAGCCATTTCTTGGATTTGAGGTAGTGGTTGGGAGGTGGTGCCAATGGTCAAATTGGTGCATCAAAGAATACAACAGCTAAAATAATTATATATTTTATAGAATTTATTTTTAATTATTATTGTTATTTTTTTTTTTATAGTTAACTTACGACATTTTATGAAATTTGGCTCTCCAATTTCATTTCTTAACAACTGCTCGGGAGTATGAGAAACGTTTTTAATAAAATCTTCCAAATTGTAAATTCCATTCTCACATCTCTCCCAAGCAGTGTTAATGATGTCATTTCTCAGTCGAGTATTGCCCCTATACTCTACACGCCTTACTGGTTGTCCATTCACTGCTCTAATAAAGTCAGTTCTCGACTGTTCCTCTATGCCTCTTAAATGTTTTGAAATATACAATACTTTTAATAACATACTATAGATTGAATTATATCAACAAAATAAAATTTGAAAAACAATATATTGAATGATTATTAGACAATTGTAGATACAAACTCACCATAAAACTGATACAGTGGCGGATGTTGACCCATGAGTCTGACTAATGTGGCATGGTAAGATTCTATGAAATTGTTGGTACGGTACCTCAAGCGATAAACCGAAAAAATTTACGGACATCCAACCAAAATTGCTTAAAGTACAACCCTTCTCTTTCTGCTTCCATCTCATAAGTCATAGTCCCTTGCTATAAATGTATAAATTGTTTATGAGACTTATAGTCTAACTCAGGGATCGGCAACTGGCGGACCGCGGTCCGGATCCGGACCACGGAAGGCAAAACTCTGGACCCTGTCAAACACTGTACTTCATTATGTTATTTACTGTAATAGTATAATTATAAATAGAGAATATTTATTTAATTTAATTTATCAAACTCAGATTATAGTTATATCATAATTCATTGCGAATATTTTATCGGGCCGGTAATAATCGATTTTATTACAATGTTATCGGCCGACCACCTAGTCGCGACAATACCAAATATTTGATTATTTTCTAAGAACTCCGAAGAACCGACGGCGTAAAATTATATTTATTGGTTATCGTTGCTATCCATTGAAATAGTTATATAGTTTGTCTGTCTCCGTATTTTTTAAATGACAATTTAATCGAAATATAGTTGCAAAAGCTTTCTTAAATGACATTTTAAAATATTTAAATACGCTTAATGTCGAATTACAAGGAGAAGGGAAATTAATATGTGATTTAATACAAAGTGTGTCTTTTTTCCGTCGAAAACTAAATATATTTGAACAAGACATTGAACAAAAAAATTCATTCACTTTCCCAAAATATTTGAATGCAAAAATTATTCTGAAATTGTAAACATCGAAACATTTTTAAGTTTATTGTCAGATCTTATGAAGGAATTAGATGCTAGATTCAAAGACTTTTCTGAAATAGGAAAACTATCACAATTCTTAAAAACTCCTTACGACGTTCTCCCAGACGGAGAATGGACTGATGTAGCTGAAAAATTATTTAATCTTTCAAAGTCAAAACTTCAAATGGAAATAATAGACCTACAGGAAGATGTTTCCTTGAAGCAGTACAGAAGTGCGTCAACTGAAGAATTCTGGGCTAAGGATGCCATTGACAAGTATTCAAACTTAAAGCAACTGGCAATCAACTTGGCTACGATGTTTGGTTCGACATACATTTGTGAGGCATCATTTTCAAAAATTAATTTTTTGAAAAACAAATATCGGACAAAATTAACACTCTCACTTTGAGGACACATTGTGCATAAGCTGTTCTCCACGAGTTCCCGATTTCAAAAAGCTGGCTAAGGAAAAGAAATGCAATTTTTCGCATTAAATAATTTACTGTAATAGATATATATATTTTTTTTTATACTCCTAATATTGTAATTTTTAATATAAATTAATTGTAATAACTAAATAATTATTTTTATTTTTATACTGTAGTTTTTAAAATATAAAGATTTGAAAAAGATTTTTTCACTGGACCTCATTGATTTATTAATTTAATCTTTAGGACTCCAATAGAAATTACTTGCGTCTTGTTAATATTTTTCTTTAGAAAAGAAGCAACAAACCTATATCCTGAATAAATCTGAAGCCCAATTGGATAGAAGATCTATTTTGTTGGTGTTCAATTGCATTTGCTGGCAAGTCTGGCAATGCCATAATCTAAACAAAATTTCAATTTTATCAATATTTTTTGTTTTTATTTTAGTAGTATGTAAAATGAGTTGGATCTCAAAAGTAAATAAATAGTACATTATAATATATAATATTTAAACAGAATTTAAGTATTAAAAAGTTCAAAAAAGAAGTCTTAGTTAGCAAATTTTATGGCATAGGTATGAAATATAAAATATTAGACTACTGACTAAGAGAGAAAGTCAGAAGAGTATAATAATAATAATAACAATAACTTTATTTTAGAAACACAAGATACAATTTAAATTTTAAATATAATATTTTTTCTAACCTAACCTATAAGTAAACTTGTTTTAAGTTGGGTGAGTCTCAATAACAATTGAATATAATAATAAAAAAGAGATACAATGAATAACAGGTTAACTAAATACTATGAACTAACATTTTAAACTAGTTAATCTTAATTTTTAATGTACATTTTAAATTTAATAAAATTTTGGAACGAGTGCGATATTAATATTTTTACTACGGAGTAAATTTATACCAGTATTAAAGGTGACATTATACCAAAAAGTTTCTTACATATAGGAGTATTTTAATCTGGTACCAATATTATGTGCTGGTTTTCTAAAAAGATGCTTATATTTGTATAGTAATAAAAGTAAATGATTTATATGCAGATTATTGATATTATTAACATTAAATATTGTGCATATGACGTTAGTTGGAGTTAGATATGGATTTTTTAAAGATATATTTGATCAAGGAATTTACAGCTATGTTTAATAAAGTAAGATTAGTTTTGAAGGTACCACTCCATATACTTATACCATAAGAAATAACTAAATTTACTAATGAATAGTAAACTATTTTTAAAACTTAAGTACCTAAGAATAGTCAGTGTTTTAATAATATTAAAAAATGTCTTTACTAGTTTAGTTAAATGTTCAATATGGTATTTCCAATTTAAATTATTGTCATAGACCAATCCTAGGTATTTTATACTCAATAGTTCTTTATTTCATCACAATCGAATATTTGTTTACAGTTAGTCTTATGGAAAAATAGTTTGTAATTTTTAATACTATTAATTTAATTCTTATAAATATTAAATTGTATGAAATTAGATTTATTTAAATTTATTGCCACTCTGTTATTGTCAAACAGTGCCTTTATTAGTTTAATTGATGTATTCCCTAAATGAAATAATATTCCATCTGATTTTTCTTTAATTAATACTAGGGTGTCATCAGCAAAACATTATCTTACCTCTAATATTCAGATTTAATAATCCATAAATATAAATTAAAAATAACAGTGGTCCTAAGACAGTTCCTTGACGTACAGAGTGTGTAAGAATTAGAGGTTTGCTATGTACATTATTAATTTTAACTGTTTGAGTTCTGTTGTTTATGTAAGATTCAAAAAGATCTTTTACTAATCCTCTTATTCCAGCGTTCTCAAGTTTATTTAAAAGCAACGAGTGGTTAACGGTGTCAACATTTTTTTAAGTCCAGAAAAATTCCAATTATTTTATAATTTTGATCCAAAGAGTCCCTAATATAATTATTTGCTGCAAAATGTGCATCCTCTGTTGATTTACCTGCGATGAATGCAAATTGATTATTTGAAAAGAATTTATTATTTACTAGGAACTCCATAACACAAGTTTCTATGCACTTTTCTAATATTTTGGAGATGGTTAAAGAGAGGGCTATCAGTCTATAATTATAACATATCATCTTATCGCTTGATTTATATATAGGTGATATTACACAGTTTTTAAAGGAACTTGGATATTTACCAGAAGAGATTGACTTGTAAAATATTATTGATAGTGGGTAAGATATAGTTGAATAGGTGTTTTTAATAATGCGTTTGTTAAATTATTTATAACATAGGACGACGAGGGTTTTTTTTATTTAAGTGTTTTTGTATATCAAGTTCAGTAATTGAATTTAAAAAAATTGAATTGGTTATATAACCATTTTTATTCATTCAATGTCAGTCTAATTTCTCAAAGGGATTTTCATTTATGGTATGTTCTATGTTACTACCTACTTAAACAAAAAAGAGGTTGAACTCATTTGCTATTTCATTATCAACTAAACTATTAGGTACCTTTATTATCTAGAATTTCAGTAAAATGGTTTATTTTTTTAGTAGTTTTACCTAAGGCATCATAAATAACATTCCATGTACCTTTAATATAATTTCGAACATTATACATTTTATTAATACAATTTAATTTTTTTGCACTTTAAAGCAAAGAGTTTAGAATATTTCTATATTTCTTGTCAAATTTAGTATCAAATGGTCTTTTTTGATTTTAGAAAACAGTTTTCCCCTGGTTTTTATTGATATTATTAATCCGGCAGTTATCCATTTTTTTAGTTTAGTATGATTATTCCTATACTTGGTGGTCTGGTAGGTAGAAGAATCTTTAATGATTATATTAATATTATTATAGAATTGTGTAATATTTATATCATTATCTTAACTATATCAAATCTGTGTCCAATTTACATCCTTTATTAAGCTTAAGTTAAGTTAAGTTGACTATAGTTTATAAATGTGTATGTGTTTATGCTATCATTCTTTCCTTTAATATTATAGTAAGGGTAAGTAATATTAATCATTATTGCAAAGTGGTCTGTTATATCAGTTTTAAATATGTATAGATTAACAATTCTAGAATTTCTTAGCTTAATAAATATATGATCCAAACAGGATTTTGAGTTATTTAAAATTCAGGTGTAGTTATAGATGCAGGAGGTAAACCCATAAAATTCTAATAAATTGAAGTAATTATTTGAGATTAGGTTAGTTTTAATTATATCAATATTTATGTCACCAATTAAAAGCATGGTATCATTTGAGTTCCAACTTTCGAGAATTAGTCCTAAATTATTTAAAAATATATTAACATCATCACTAGGTGACCTATATATACCAATTAATTTTATTTCTTGATCGCAATATTTAATTTTAAGTTCTATTGAGTTACATGAAAAAATAATAATATTTTTAAAACTGATTAAATTAATCTCATTTTTAACATATATAGATATACCATCAAATCTGTTTAAGTTACCTAATGAATGAAATTGTTGATAAGCATTTAATCCTATATATTTTTCTTTCTAAAAGCCAAGACTCCCTAAGTTTAATAATACTAAATCTATTTTGAATTGTTTCTAATATTCCTACCAAAATATCAAAATTTCCAGTTATACTTCTTATATTAATTGAAAAAACCAAAAACAAACATTAGAAATCATATTTTTATACAAATAGTAAATTTCTACTGTATTAATATTATTTACAGTATGAAAAAGGTACAATACTTCTGGTCATGCAAGCAGGAACTGTTAAGTTGTTTTTAGCTAAAATAGAGGCTAAATTTACTATTAACTCACCATTCTTACAATACAACTAGCATTTTTATTTGTGTTACACAAGCTTGTAAGCACATTGCTTCTCAGATATCTTGTTATGCACTAAACATTAAAATTAAATATAAATAATAATTACATACACGATACACTAATTATAAGAAATAACATTATTAATATAAATTATACAATTATATTATTATGTTTTTAGTACTTACACGTATATAGTGAAACCAACACCCAGTATTTGTGGCTTCTGGGATATCCCTATTAATGACATTTCTCAACCCTAGGTCAAAATCAGTAATTAATTGTACATTATCATAAGAAATGTTCAATTTTAAATTGTTTCTTATGAATTGTGTAACTCTACAATATGCAGCCTTTGTGTTATTTATGAGTAGGGCATGGATAATATGAATTGCCTATAAACAATACAAGTATAATGTATAATATGGTATTTAAAAAAAAATGTTAGGATTTATGATAATTTACCACATTGTTCAAAACAATTTGCAGAGTTAAAAGCTGAGAAATATCTGTTGGGTTGGTTGGCTTCAATTGAAAGGTGCTGTCGATGCATATGATGTGTACAGATAGCATTTGTACATTCATTTGTAGGAAGAATTGGGTATTTGAAAATACAAGTCCAACAAACTGTACACATCTTCACCCAAGACTTCCAACGACCCTTGGAAAAATCTATTTTCCGTACCATTACAATTCATCAATCATGGGCCCCACTCAGAGGAATTTAATGTAGCTGGCCACTCAGCAAGACTCAATGGAACAGGTGGAGTGGTCCTACGCCTGGCTTGTACTATTGCCCACGTTGCTGCTAGGCAACCAACTTCTAAAGCTCCTCCAGGGAATCTAAAATTGTATACAGTATGTCCCAAAAGTCCCGTATCACCCTTAATATCTCCATGTAAAATCACTATATTTAAACGCGGTTTTTTTTACAGTACTAAGTATGAAAATTCTGATTGAATGGCATAAAATTCATTTATTTTTTTCTTTAAATTCAAAAATTTTCAAAAAAATTTTTTACGCATTTAAGAATTTAAAATTTTTAAGATAGCCATTTTGTTGAGCATATTTTTTAAAACAGTTCAAAAAAAAAATACTAAAATTAAATAAAAATTAACCAAGTTAGAGCAAGTTATGTTTTTGAATAATTGTAGTAAATAAATAAATATTATTATTTCACATTTCAATAATGAATATCTAATTTCATATCTAATAATAATATTTATTTTTTTACTACAATTATTCAAAAACATAACTTGCTCCAACTTGGTTCATTTTTATTTAATTTTAGTATTTTTTTTTTTTGAACTGTTTTAAAAAATATGCTCAACAAAATGGCTATCTTAAAAATTTTAAAATCTTAAATGCGTAAAAAAATTTTTGGAAATTTTTGAATTTAAAGAAAAAAATAAATGAATTTTATGCCATTCAATCAGAATTTTCATACTTAGTACTGTAAAAAAAACCACGTTTAAATATAGTGATTTTACATGGAGATATTAAGGGTGATACGGGACTTTTGGGACACACTGTATATATATTTATTGATATTGTTTTTTTTATATTTTTTTTCACAACTAAGTTTGTATCTTACTGTTGAGCATCTTCATTAAAAATAATTTGAGGTGGAATATTCTCTAAAGTATCCCTCTCACAGATCCTATTGAAAAACATTCTAACCTCTTCGTCATGCCTCGTCTGTGGCTCATGATTATGACCTCATTGCCTGGACAATAGTATGGTCGAACCCACTTCAGTTCGCATTTGCCCAGTGACAAAACATCTATAACGTCTTCTGCTGCACGTAAGGTATCTTAAACAAATAAAAAAAAAATATTAATACTCAAAACTCAAAAGCAAAACATTTCTTAAATAACGTTTTGTAATTTGTAAGTATAAACTCGTGCAGCCTTTGCCTAGACTAACAGGTAATTTATAATTATAATTAATTCAATATTTTTTTATGCACTAAAAATTATGAACATAATTTCAATATGCTATTAAAGTATCATTGTGGGTATATACATATTTTTTTTTTAACAACACTTTGTTTTTATGCTTAAAGAGCATAAAACCAAAAGGTAATACCCACCTTTTATAGTTTTATTGTCAAATTGTATATTGTTATATATCAATATTGTCTTATTAAAATATTGAATTTAATGTGTTTATAATTAGGCAAGAAATAACTTGTAAATTGTAGCTAGGTACTATATGACCTAGCTTAAAGACGAAAATGTAAAATGGAAAGCTTAAAGTTGTGGGTTAAAATTCATGGAAGTTAATTAAATTTATTTTCTAATTTTATTGTAAATATGATACTTACCTAATATCTTCCCTAATAGAGTGTTGGTAGTACGAGAACCCTCTGTGGTCAATATAAATGTTTGAATTTCCTCTGAGTCCAGGAATTACCTTTGAACCTTGAAGAACTTCATCAACAATCAAATTCAAATCATCTAAATTATCATAATATATATTTACCAATAATTAATACTTGTTGTTGTATAATAATAAAAAAAATCTTATATACTACCTATTTTAATATGTAACCATTTAATATCATTATTTAACCATAATAGCACTAAATTAGCATAGAAAACAATTAAACCAATGTATATTTTTACTCTAAAATTGATTGTTCTTAAATCATCCATAATCGACTTAACTGTTAATTATATATAACTAGATTAATAGCTGTAGGTACGAGAAACTTTATAAGAACCATCTTTGTCTCCACAACAAGCTCAGCTTACGAATATGGGAGACAATAATTTATGTATGTCATATTTAATGAGTATTAATTTCCAAGTATGTATACCTTTAAAATTGTTTAAATGAAAATGAATTAATAATAATGATTTTTCTAAAAATTTTAATTTAAATTTTATATTTATTTTCTGTTGAATACGGAAAATATGATACTTCAACCTCTCTATGATTATGTAATGCATATAATTTATTTACGTTGTACAACAAATTTCAATGTCTAAATTGTATAAGACATTTTAAACATGATTTAAATTAAATATACTTGAATACTTCTTACCTGCCACATTGAAGGGCTAAAAAACTACTCGAAATACGAATCAATATCGACGGTATTTTGTTAAAGGGTGTTTACCACATAAAATCAAAAAATACGTTTTTGGTATCAAAATTACCAGAAAAATCACGAAAATATTCTGGTAAAACGGCGACTAAACATCTACAAAAAAATAAGATAGACATACCAAATACAATACCATTGTATCCTAGATACAAAGATAAGTCAGTCCATTAAAAAATACTAATAAATCTCACTCACCTATGAAAAGTAATTTTTTTTTATACTTTTAGAGTTTTGGATTCTACCACACAAATTACAGCTGGGCATTGTAATATTTTAAATGAAAACAATTTTTAAAATTTACATTACCAGAAAGACATAAAATAGTGAATTTAGTAGTAACTAGCAATATAAAAAAATAGAAAAGTCAGTGATTGACTATCGAGTCGAATGACAATTGACAAAACACAAAAACGTTGTTGACACTTGACAGTAAAATGTAATAACAAACGTATAAAATATAAATCTGAGGTTAGAATTTGCACGCTATCTCGCGGCCAATGATTTCGGCAAGTGAGGACTGTTCAAACTGACCTGCTTCACTTTCTGAACACGTACGGTATAGACTAGACCCTCTCTATATTACTCTATGCAAATTACCCTCCAATTTGATATTATCAGTTAACAATAAACCAACAAGTTAATAGATACAATATAGTATAATGAATATAAAATTATATATACAAATATTATATAAAATTAAAAGTGCGTTTGTAGAAATGAATAAGTTAAAATGACTTATACCACTATTATTATGTTTTTAGAAGGGCGTTTGTAAAATTCAAATTATTAAAAGGGCCTAAACCACATTTTTTTTAAAAATTAATATAACATTAAATATAAATTTAGTTTAAGCAATTTAATAAGAAATTTTAGGTTAGGGATATTTTCATTTTGCAATTTTTTTAGTTTTTTATTCTATACATATCATTAAAATTTTATTTGTTGAGTAAAAAAGCTTGAAAAATTAATAAAAAACTCCTAATATAATGTTTCAAAGACAAATGAAAAATATTAAAAATCAAGTCACAATTTTTTTTTATAAGCATTTTAATTTCAAATATTGACAAAATACGTAAAATTCACGAAAATGTACAAATCTTTTTGAGTTAGAAATTCATAAAAAATTTTCTATTTAAATCTAAGATTAGAAAATGTAATACTGGGATTCCTCATAAGATTGTCTATCTTTATCAAAAAAAAAGCTGTTTATGGACATGTCAGTTTTTAATTTTGTTTGTTTTATTTCTATAAATATCAATACAATTTTATTTGTTGGATAAAAATGCGTGAACATTTAAAACAAGACTCCTGCTATATTGTTACAATAGCAGTTGAAAAATATTAAAAATACATAGGCACAATGTTTTTTATAAGTATTTAAAGTTCAAATTTTGACAAAATGTATCAAATTTAAAATTTAATAATTATTTTGTAGTTATAAATGTATAAAATGTTCAAGTTTTATAGCTAGGAATTGAAAATTTAAAACAAAGTTCTACGTAAATAGGTAATTATATAAATTACTTTATTCACAATAATATCATCAAATATACTTAGTAACATTAACTACTACACAGTAGTTTGTGCTTAGTAATATCATAGGCTGACTGTCCGTTTCTTTTTTCTTATACAATGGTATTATATCATTTTGTACCACAGAAGTCAACTAACGCAAGTCCATTTTTTAAAATTTTGAGTTAGTTATATAATCAGAATATCTTTTTGTGATATTTTTAAAGGTATCAAAACGTAAGTCCTATATACAATAAATGCATAGATATAGCAAGAAGTACCTATACTAACTGAAGTCCTAAACTATTGTATGAGTATGGAAACGTATGTCCAGCATTTACATAAGAAAAGTAATTCAAAATAATATTTTAGAAGTATACAATTGCATTAAGTCCATTGCAACAAATATTTTTGTTCTCTCCTGTAAAATTTACTTTCTGTGACTTTCGTTATTCGACTTTTGTGGTACAGCAATGAATTCAAATTTAACACCATCAATTACAGTGACCCACTTGTAACTATTATCAGCAGAGCAACCACCCACTTGCCCACCTTTTTTTTTAATTTTATAAATTATAAATTTTTTTTCACTAATGAGTTTTTAAAAAATATAAATCTGGTTTGGTGCAATACTATTAACATGAAAATAGATTGTATACAGATTATAAATAGGTATTTACTTAATATATTAAAATGTAACATTTTTTAAAATATAAAAAATGTTTCTAATTAGGTATTCTAGATAATAGATAGTTTATTGATACGTAATATAAATAACCTATTCTTTTTATATTTCCATCACAATATAAATGTTTGGCCAAATGAAACTGAATGTGTTGAACTGGTGATATCATTAACTGATAATCACTGATCGATAAGATTAATGCATTCGAACAATTAATCGGTCTGTGAAATACTGTACGTCTTAAAAATAATATTTTTGAACATTACGGAATAATATAATAATAATATTATTATATAATCGATAGTACACATACAACTATATATATATTAATTAATAATCCCGGTATATTATGGGAAGCACCTGGAGGCAATTCGAGTAAAACAAGGTCACCTACCTAAATTTGGGAAGCAATTCGAGTGTCACCATGTAGGTATGACTAACGTGACCATACGTCCCGCTGTCCCCAAAGAACCTAAAAATGTCCCGCTTTAAGAAAAGTCGACTTGTGGTAAGTATTTATTGATCACAAATCACAATCATACATTACTTATACATTTATACTGTATAGACGTATAGCAGATGTAATGCAGCTAACACAGAATACAAAAAACTTCTGGGTTATAGTAAAAATAGATGGCTTGCGTTGATGCCCACTGGAAAGAGTTTTGAAAATGTTTCAGCCATTAAAAAATTATTTTCTGAGCATTGATAAATGCCCGAATATACTGAAAGAATTTTTTGAAAATCCCAGCTCTGAATTATGGTTGTATTTTATGCACGCACAATCAGCTACTTTTCATCAAGCTGTATTAAAGATTGAGGGCCAAAACGTGTCTGCATTAGATGCCGCAAATGAAATTAATCAACTTCAAAATAATTTAGATCAAAAACAAAATTCATGCTATCTTCCCCTCGCCACCCGTAATATAATTGTAAAATTACAAGAAACTGGTGATATAAATAAAGAAAACGTAAAAGCTGCAGCGTCTAATTTTTATAAAACAAGCAAAGAATATTTGGAGCAGTGGTGTCAGTTCAATGAAGAAGTAAAAGAATTTGAATGGGCAAATCTGAAAAAGGTTCCCTCGTGGGAAGATGTACAAAAAGTGATGGACTTACTTATTGAACAGAAATTTATTAGTAGCAGTCAAGACACAGGAGTGTTTGACGAGTTTTCACTAATTCCAAGTATAAAACATATATTTTTTTCCAATAAAAAAATTGTTATTTTTTGCAAAATGATGTGGTTTTCTTATTAAAATGTACAGGTGTCCCGCTTTGAAGAAAAAAAAATATGGTCACGTTAGGTATGACCGAAAATAATTTAAAACCCCTAACTCTGAACACTGAATATGGACTTTTTTAACGAACTTCTACAAAATTCTGACGGTAAAAAGTCCATCAATAAAAGTACAGGAATAATACCTATTTGTTTTTAGATCATAAAAGATATTCATATAAATTTGTATTTTTAAAGGTTTGTTTATGTACTTAGCTATTTATCCACATTATATATATTTAAAAAATGAAGTATTACTATTTAAATATAAGTTAAAATGTTAAATGTTAATTTGTGCATGTGTTATAAGTTATAACACAATACACTTGCACAGTATTCCACCCCTCGTCGGTGCACAAGTATAGTGATACAACTCAAAAAAGTAGATTTTCCAATACAGCGGTTTAAAGTGAACTAGCAAACTAGCAATTATACGATAAGGGACAACGACACTGCAGTTATCTTGCGGCGATTTTTGGAAACATCAAAAATGTCGTTCTTGCACATAAATATATGGGTATTTTGCAATGCATTTTTATAATAATCTTGGAAATGCCAATTTTTGAGTTGTGTCACTATTCTTGTGCATCGACAACCTATTTTAAACTATAAAAATAAACATTTGATTTTTTACAGGTCTTTTTTTTTTGTCGGACTTTTGTGCCTTTTGTAACTTTTATTAAGGTAACTTATAGTATTATACAAATATGACAAAACACCAAAAAATCATCAAACTCAATTTTATCTCGCTGATTTAATGGGTAGGCGGAAAAAAAGGCCAAAAAAATATTTAAATATAAATGTGAACACATGTATACTCTACTCTTAATTATTAGTAATTACCATGTGCTTATAACAAACTATAATATATTAAAATGAAAATAATAATTAAGTAATAATGAGTAATAATTATTAATCTCATAAACTAAGTGTACACTAATAATGGAGTAGTGAGTACTATATAATATAGAGTGTCAATATTACCCAGCTATTAATAAATATTTTAACATTTTGACTGTGTAATATATATATAAATTATATTGGTAAGTACTGAACAATATAAATTAATTAATATGTCAAAAGGCTTATCAATAATTAGGTAATAAAAATTCAATTTATTGACAGGTGGTCCATAGGTGTGTATCCATTCTCCTAGTATCAAAATATATTAACTATAAACTTAAGCAACAAAAAAGAAGCTCATATAATTTCAATAGAACAAAGAATAACAATGATAATTATTTTGTTGTAATTCAATATATATATTATATTTATATATACTTATATTAAAAGTATTACCAACTGTTTTGTATTGACTTATTAAATTATTATTTATATAATTAATTTTTGTATAAATGTACTAACTTATAATATGATATATTATTAGGTATAGGTACTTATATTGTGTTCATATTTATATTTTAATAACAAAATTTACTTAGTTTTTTTTTTTTGTAAGCTTGTAACTCACAAACTAATGACTGTAAATACTTTTAATTTTCAAAAAATGTTAATCTGACAATTTTATTGTTGTACCTGATAAATATTTTAACTTTTATAGAGCAATGACGTATGCACGTATGCACGTCAACGTGTTAATTGATACGTAATTGTTCATAAGATAATATACCTATCTCATTAGTACCAAAGGCGTGCTCAAGTTGTTGGGTTGGAGTTCACAGTGTTTAACCCCCCCCCCCCCCCCCCCACCTCTCCTCACAATCATAGAATATTCCTGAGTATGACTGTTTTGTACCTATTCTGTATTCAACATAAATATATATATTGGTATATTTATATATTTTTTAAGTTCAAATTAACCTTATAGTAATACTCTTATTCATGCATAACAATTTCCTTCTTAATATTACAAAAATGTTATTCTAATATTAGTATAGTCTATTGAGAATATTATCTTCAGTTTACACGCCATTAACATTGAATTAACATTCGATTAGGATGTATATTTAACATCCCAATTTGGACCAAATAATAGAAAACATTTCACATACATTGTAGCTAGGTTATTTTAATAGAATTTTAACTCAATGTCTATATTAAGATAATGTTTAACCTTGATTAATAAATACTTGTATAACATTATGATGTGACATATTATTGCTAAATGGGCGGGAACAATTGCATAGGAGGCCATGCAGCACCTGATGGTACAACACTTTTTTTCCACAGGTCCATCCAGGCTATACTAATTGAAGAATAGGTGTTTCTTGAACAGGAAATATGTAACTGCTTTCGGAGGAGCTTGGATGTGTTTGGCGCTCCGATGTCGGCGTTTCTATATCTTTCCCAGTTTGACATGACGTTGGCAACCTTTCCATTGGCTACCAAACTCCACTCGGAATTGCCCAACACCTCATATATTGCATATTATCCTACAAATTATAATAGATGTTAATGTAAATTAAATGTAATAAAACAAATTTACACTTTTTGACGCGCCATTGCACAACATTTTATTTTGAACATATTTTTGCAGGTTTTGGGGAATGATTGAAGAAAACTTTGGAATTTAAAGAATAGTTTTCAATGATTATTCAGAATATAAAGTTACTTAGATGTAACATTATTCATTACTTATTTTTAATAATTTTAAAACTAGTGAAATTAGTATATTACTTAGATACACCCATGGCTCCAGTTTATGATTGTTTCCAATTTGCATCTTAAGTCTTGATGACTTACTTCTAGAACATTATTTGTTCTACAAACAGTGTCACTCACAAATAACATATTTGCATAAACACCTAATAAAGAATTAATTACTTTAAATAACTAAATAAAAATTAATATAATAATTAGGAAATACAAAATATATTTTACTCACCTGTTATCCACGTCATTTTATAATATTGAAAAATATTTACAATTCAAAATTATGAAGCCATTTTAAAAATTTCCCAGCAAAAAAAAAAATCAAATGAATGTAATCCGGTGTTGTAAATTATAACTGGAACTGTCAAAAGGTATAGGTAAAAGTTAATATTCTAAGTAAAAATATTCATAATTTATCTAATAGGTTATTCAAAATGTGCAGATGTTACAATGCATGAAAATATTAACATACAATCTGAAATCCACAATGCATCTTCTTCGAATGTAAAACACAAAGGGCCGATCAACTTCAACTTCACAATGCCACAGTTGAAGCAAAACCGGCGTTATTTCAAATGATGATATTCTTGGTATTAATGGCAATATATTATATTAAATTTAATATATTTATGGTCAGTATCATATACTCCGCGATCTCTTGTGTACAACTGAGTCATACCTGTAAAATTAACAAAGTAGTTTTTTTTATAGATAAATTTGAAAATATTGTTATAATATGTGTTATACACAATATAAAATTACCAAGACTTCCCATTTTCTTTCAAATAGCCTGACTGGAACCAACAATCTCGTATGCTTATGCCTAGGAATATTTATTTAATTCCTGCCATAGCTGCTGGCTCAAAATCTATGGTTACTGTTTCAGGCTGACACTGTGGTCCAATACTCAAAAGTATTTCCAGCTATGGTTGTCTTTCTAGACATAAGGGCAAAAGAAATCGGAAACCCCTAAAATAATTAAAAGTTATTTGAATATT
This sequence comes from Metopolophium dirhodum, assembly GCF_019925205.1. Taxonomy (NCBI): domain Eukaryota; kingdom Metazoa; phylum Arthropoda; class Insecta; order Hemiptera; family Aphididae; genus Metopolophium; species Metopolophium dirhodum. The sequence goes on from NC_083560.1 coordinate 29,967,123, forward strand.
GGTTTATAATACCGGACAAACTTGACATTTAAAAAACATTAATATGTATTTGAAGATAAATGTATACAACTCACAGGATTGAATGTAATTCCCATTATAACATAATATAACTGTCTACATTCATTATCGAAATATGAGGCTGCAGAAAAAGTTCAGTTCATTAAAAATATTTTACTATTTTTTAGTATACTAAAAATAAATTTGTATTAAACTTTGTCTTATCGGCTAATATAACTTTGTATATTTTTTTAGGCATACAGTATTACTAACCAAGCCTGAACATAACAGATCATCGTTAATTGTTACCAAATGTGAGTATTTTCTAATTAATTCCTCATGAAATTCTTGCATTGTAATAGGATTGGTAGGCTAGTTTTGCTTTCTATATATTTGCATTGTTATTTAATGTGATAAAAATGATCCAACATGAACACTAATAAGCTTTGCCATGGCACAAGTTTCTAAATTGGAATAAAATTGAAATTATAAAATACATTTTTAAAAGATATATTATTTATTTAACTTATGATATAAATTATAATTATTGGATATACTTCATTATATATGATGGGAAGTGAAGTGATTATAACGCCTAATAACAATAAATAAATAAACATTTTTTATTATATCTACCTATATCTGGGGATCTATAGAGTAAATTGGACATGAGTAGAGTGCGGTTTCTTATGCATTAAAAAGTGTTAACACATGCAATTTTATATGCAGTCAAAATTGTGAAAATATGCAACAAATATGCAAGAAAAAAAGTTTAAATTATTTAATAATATGGTTGAAAATTCACAATTTAATACTTTATAAATGTATGACACAAAAATTATTTTCAAAAAATTAAATAACTTACAATTATAATTATAAATATCAACTTAATAAGCAAAAAATTGTGCAATTTATAATTTAATATTATCAAAATGAATAATAAGTAAGTGCCTACAAAATATACTGTTAAATTTAATGCTTAAAAACATATATTTTTTTTTTTTTAATTTTCTCGTTAATATGTAATACATTTTGAATTTTGTAAAAATATGCAGAAATATGCAATAAACACCATTAAATATGCAGTAATATGCAGTAAAGCTTAACTAATATGAAAGTATAGGCGTGTGCGAATAATAAGTTTCAGATCCAAATGTATAATCTTAGTTTTAAAACTGTTCATAAATGTATTTGTAATCTATAATTTATTTATGTAGATATAAATGGCATAATTTAATTTAAAAAATTTAATTTTATGGGCTACCCTAATATTTCTAAGCCCCCTATCGGTGTGGGTAGGTAACCATGGTTACACAACTAGACCTTCATAATATTAGATTAGCCAGGTACCTACAAATGTACTATAGTATAAATGATAGATCCAAGATGACCATCTACGATAGTCACAGATGTCCATATTATACAGAGTTTAATATAGACATAGTATGTGACGAAAGTACTAATTGCGCACGTCTTCGCACACACTGTACACACCGACCGACCTGTGTTGCATGTGTATATAGTAAAGACCTCCATGGGCCGGGCTTACCCAGACCGGCATGGAATTGGCCCGGCCCGGGGTGGACCTCTATTAGGACAAAAATTACGAGCCGGGCCAGGCCGGACTTTTCTTAAAGCAAAGGCGGGCCCCGGGAAAGACCTTTTTTTGAACAAAAGTTACGGATCGGGCCAAGCCTGACATTTTTAAATCAATTGGCCAGGCTTCTTATGTAAAATTAGAAATTCTAGCAGAACCAAATAAACAAAAAAAAATATATTGTACTATCCAATATAAACATTATACTGGCCTATACTTACAATACAGGTAGTTCCCATCTTAGTAGACAGAAGTGTGCGTTAGTATCAAGAGTCTAAAAGTTCAATGCTTTCATTTGTAAGAAAAAAAACAAATCTCTACCAAACAATGTCATCAACGAATGTAAGGAAAAATGTATAGATTTGTCTGCCAAGATATCCATTCTATGGATATAGTTTCTGGACCGGGATTCAAATCTCTGGCTAGCTATTTAATAAAAGTTGGGTCACAGTTTGGACAGATAGATGTTAATGATTTATTACCACATCCTACAACTATTTCAAGAAATTTAATAAAAAATAGTGACACTAAACATGAATAATTATTTACAAGTATAAAGCCTTTTTTGATAAATAACATAGTCTCAGCAACTACTGACATGTGGACTGATAACTACAAAATATGGTCATATATAGTGCTAACATTACATTTTATTGATAATTGGAAACTAAAAAATTACTGTGTATACACAGAACAATTTCCTGTAGAAAACAGGAGAAAATATCAAACAGTGCTTAAAACATTTTTTTGTGGCTTGAGACATGATGCCTGAAGAAGTTAACCCACTATCAAAAGTTATCTGGGTAACAGATCAAGGATCGAATATTAAAAAGCATTAGAACAAAATACAAGTGTAAATTTTGCCGCCCACATGATATCCAATATTTTAAAAGCTACATTTGACAATAAATTTATTTCGGGTGAAGAAGGAAGAAGTGTAATAGTGCTAATTTTTAAATTAATTCAAGCAGCCAAAGCACTTGTAGGCTATATGAAAAGAACTGGTGACAACAATAAAATGTCCAAAACACTAATTCAAGAGCTTGAAATAAGATGGAATACCTACCCGTTTATTAATGCTAATATCCATTGAAGAACAGTTTCAAGAAATTAAAGACTTGTATAAAGATGAGCCTCATCGATTTTATGATATTGATTTAATATTGCTAAAAAAAAAAAATTGATTTCTTAAATCCATTTAAACATGCAACTGATGAATTAGAAGGTGACACATATCCAACTATACATAAAGTAAAACTTCATTAAGCTAAGCTAGAAAAGCACTTGACATCATATTTGCAAGTGACAACAACAAATGGATACAATATTACAATAAATAACAACAATGAAGGAACTGGTAAATATAAAATGTACTTATGAGTTATTACTAGAGATAGGATGTTTATGATTTAAAAAATGCACAAAAATATAGCTGTGATAATTGGTCTCAGAGTAATTTAAAATATAAATTATAATATTAATAGACAAATTTAAATTCTCAGTTGAATTGACGGTATACATTTAATCACAACAAAAACCCCCCAATAATAATAATACACTTATTTTTTTGAATATACAAATTTTTTTTATATAATACAATCCAAAATTTTACAAAAATGCCTTCACATTGTACAAAAACTATAAAAATAATTACCTAACCTATGAAAAAATTACTTATAAATGTAAAAAAATTAAGTTAAAAGTGATAATTTTTAAGTAATGATCTTAAAAGTTACTTATAACATGCTACTTAATTTATTATTCAAAAGACTGAATATATTGTGTGATATTTGTTGTTGAGGTGTTTTTATATTAATACTATAAGATGTTTTTTTATTATTAAATATGTTGTTAAAGACAAACAACTTTTTTTTTTATTATATTAAAAGTGACAATTCTAAATTAATGATCTTTTAAATATATTAGTATATATTACTTAGTTTGTTATTCAAAAGACGAGTATATTTTGTGATATTTGTTAGTATTTTTATGCTCAATGTGTTGGTGCAATCAGGATTTCTTTAATACGACCTTTAAAGTTATTTAAATTAAAACAGTTACCGGGTATCAACTACTAGTACCTAGTTCCTAAACTATTTTATCATTTAAAAAAAAAAATCTTTTAATAGATAATAAGAGGTATCTAGTATCTACTTAAAAACTACAAAAACTTCGGACTGGGCTATCTCACAAAATATTTTACCAGTGTCATGCTGGACAAAAATATATAGGCTTAACTGTGCCGTGCTTAATCCATATAATTTTTAGATGGCCATTGGGAAGGACGGGGCCGGATCGGGCCGGGCTTAATCGCCTAAAACTATTTGCCGGCTGGGCCGGGCTCTCTAAAAATATTGTCGGGCCAGGCTTACTTGCCAAAAACTATTTGCGGGCCGGACTTTCTAAAAATATTAGCGGGCCGGACCGGGCTATAAATTATCAGCAGACCTCTAGCATATAGGTATTAGCAATTCAATAAAAGTGGACGGATTTGCATAGCTAGCAAGACTATCGAATGCTACTGTGTGGTAGGCGTGTAAATGTGTGTATATGTGTACTTAACAATAATAAAAGAAAAGTAATATAAAAAATGGCAACTAAAATATAATAGTAATTAAATTGCTGTATTACTGTTAAGATGACAATAGATATATAATAATAATGCACAGTAACGCGACAATATGAAATATAATAATAATTAAGCACGGCCCTTAAGCCAAAACAGTACAATATGTATAATAATATGTGGCCCTTCTGGCCCAACAAAATAAAATAAAGGTATAGCTACCGTTGTTTGAGCAGTAGGCTTGTATAAACTATAATAATATGTAGAAAAACTCACAAGTTTGTTGGTGCACGGCTGGCCGGCTTGCTACCAGTGTCTGTATAAATAATTTGACACAAAAAAAATATAATAATAATATATAGGGACTCAGGCCCTTCACAGAATATGTTATAATAATATGTATGGCAATTCGCGCTTCAAAACTTATAAAAACAATAATAAATATTTGACGATTAGCGCCTTTGACAATATTGATTTTATATGACCGGCACACGAAAATAATAATTTTGCGGTTTGTTGACACCGGCGGCCGTATCACATAATTAGGTAATCTACATTTATCACATTAATATATTTCCTAATAATTGAGGGACGACACAATTAACACGGAAAAATAAAATATACAATAATGGGTTGTGTGTATGTGCGTGTGTGCGCCGGTCGGTGGTGGAGTGGTAGGTAGATACGCATTTATCAATATTATTCGTTGGCTTGGACAAATATATTATTATTATTTTGGTAACGTAAAATATTATACCTACTAGGTCACTAGGATGTGCAGTAGAGATGCAATCAGGCACTTGGGTTACCTACTTACGATTTCTGATACGATGTGGATCGCACGGCACGAAAAACTTTAACCGAAACGATCAGTGTTATCAGCGCACACCGAGAGCGACCAATACTATTGATAACGACGGTGGCTGAAGCACGGAGGCTACGGAGCAGCTATCGAGATGAGCGCGCGTGTGTCGCTGACAGGCCACCAGCCACTGCCACTGCATTCTGATTAGGCGTGTTCTGTGGTTGTGGTGGCGGAAGGGGGTTGCTACTACTGCCACGATAATATAATGCTCCGAACATATTACTCCGAATGTAAAATGCTACGAATACCAGTTACCCAGATCAAACTACTCCGATATTATTAATATTATATTATTACCATTGATAAACTGTAATATCAATTGATATTACCATATTTGATAATATTAATATTATTAATTAATTTATTTATTTATTTTAATGTAAACGGGATGAACCCAATAACAAATTAATATTTATTACATTAGTAAACTTAAATCTATTTAGTTGACTGTAATGACAGTAATATAAACACAAAAACAAATAAGAGAATTATAAAATAATAATAATAATAATAATATTTTGAATAATAATACAAATAATAATATCTTAATATAATAATAAAAATATCTAGGATAATAATTCAGATAATAATAGCTTGATAGAATAATAATAATAATAAAAAAATATTAAATAATAAATAATATAAATTATAAAATAATATATATACCTAATATAATACTATATGTATAATGGGTAATATAATCACAAAAACCATCAAAAGCATGAAAATTAAATAAATCAATCTGGACATCATTAACTAATTTCATTAATCTATTAAAAGGCGAGACAAGTGCATAATTTGTCCTTTGAAATTGAATGTAAAACTTTTTTTTGGATCTAGCCGTTATGCCGTTATGGTTCTGTGATACAACCACAGGTCACAAGTTATATGGAAAACATTGAATTTTGGTTGGATGATTATTATAAGAAACTATTTAAGTTGTATATTCCCATATTATAGGTTTTGAAATTGGAATATGTACTAGATTAGTGATTACGTACCTACTAATAGAATATTATGTAGGTAAATATTTCACTGATGAAGTGATGAATGCATGCTTATATTATAATAATTATAAATTGTGTTGCATTGGTATCATTAATTATAATATATTTATATATACCACAAACTATATTCATATTATAGTCCGCGTATACATACACTAACATATAAATATATACCTAATATATAATGTATATATTATTATATTTATAATATTGTATTGCTAAATTTTGATTAAGATGATAACAAATTACCTATTCAATGTTACTCAAATTGATGATTTATTACCACATTCAAATATTCAATTATTACAAGCATATTATAACTGATGTAAATTGAGATAATGGCAAAGAACAACTGAAATTTTAAAAAGGTGGATAAGTTGTAATGATGATCAGCATCATGCCATTGTAATGGATGTCGGATGTGTTTTATGTATTTGAATTCAATGATAAATCATATTGTGTACGAAAAACGATTCAGACCAGTGTCGGCCTGGGATCTAAAGGGCCCAAGAGGTAAATATTCAAAGGGCCTCTCAAAAATACCAAAACTCAAAAAAATATTTAAAAAAAAATTTATAGATATTTATTACATAATATGGATCGATATATATATATAGTAATATAATATCGATAAAACATACAGTACGTATTTCAACATAATTATAGATTCTAAAATTATCAAATAATTGTATTATTACCACGGACTAAAATATTATGATTTTAGTATTATTAAAATAATAAAATGTATAATATTATATTATTATTATAAAATTATGTAATGGATCCAAAAGCATACCACTGGGCTATATATAGTAGGTAAATTTTGGTAAATTTCATTTATTTCTTGGAAAATACGTGTCGGGGTCTCGGGGGCGATCACCCCCTAGCAGCCAGGCCGACACTGATTCTGACCGGAGACGTTGTGTCAGCCGAACGTACTTGCTTGTATAAATAATCAAATTTAATAGTTAAAATAAAAATTAATAAAAATCAAAAATAACTCATTGCTATAAATAGCGTAACATTCCACTGAGCTTTTTATTTTTGATAGAGGTAGTAAAACTTGTTGGGAACCTTCTATTGAAATATCTAAAGTTAGCTATGAACAGAAAAACAATTATGAATTTCTACCTGAAAAATAAATTACAAAATTTGAAAATTTTTCTTGTGGCTATAAATAGCTCATAAAGTGTAAACATTTTTGGAAAATATTACCATACCTAAAAAAAAGGTCATTTAACTCATTTTAACATTTGTTGAAAATTTCAAGAGTCTATAGTTATTAGTTTTTGTATTAGGTACAACAAAATATCAAAAATTGATAGATAAAAAACTCGTTAATTTACTGATGAATATCATAAAAATGTTAAATTCAAGCGCTCATAAAAAGTTAATGTTACTTTCCGGTAAACTTTTTTTTTTGTTTGAAGTAAGACCATTTAAGGGAGTCTTTTAAAAATGTCTAATGTTAGCTATGAAAGGAATAACTTTTATGAATTGAAATTAACTGAAAAATAGTTTGAAAATGTTCGAAATGTTTATGAATTTTGTCAATTTTTAGTTTTTATCGAGGATAATAGAAAATCAATTTACAAAATTCGAAAAATTTCAAAATATTTCGAAAATGTTACCATTTATATATTAAATGCTAATATAAATATTTGGGGAAAATTTTAAGGGTGTACAGTTATTGGATATTGAGTTGCACCAAAAAAATTAAATCGATATTTTCAAAAATTGATTTTGCGTAATAATATTATCTCTTCTTTTAAAACTTTCTTAAATTACTTTCTTTAATTTTTACCTCCTAGAAGAACCAACTAGATTTACTTTTCTATTCGAAAATATGCTTATCTTGAAAACTTGAGCATTTTTAGTACCAAAAATGTTGCTAACAGACAAAAAAAAGAAATTGTAAAACCAATAGGTACATTATATTTCACTCCGCTCAGGTCTCAGAATCTAAAAAATAAAAGAGTACCTACTTGGGTGAGCATGATATAATAAAACATTAAATATTTGATAAAGTATTTGATAAAGTATAACAAATAACCATTGTATACCTAAATATATTTGCCAGTACTGAATTTTGTTTTATTTATATACTGTAGGTTGTCAAATCTTATAGCTTAACTGACGAGGAACAAATATCACATATGATATTCATTATGAGGACAACAGTATACACCCATACTAATTGAGAATATTATTCTTCTTGAATAATTTTAAAATTTTTTAATAATGTCCTTCTTTTATGTTTCAAATTTAATTATTATAATTAATCCTGATTATAATTAAATATTATTATATTTTACTGAATTATATTATTAGCACTAACTATAAATTGTATGCACCTACTTTTTTCTTAATATTACTGTATTTTTTTTTTATTATTGAATAATTTTATCTATACTAATATTATAAAGAGGAAAGATTTGATTGTTTGTTGGGGATAAACTCCGAAACTACTGAACCGATTTCGAAAATTCTTTCACCAATACAAAGCCACATTCTTTGTGAGTGTCATAGGCTAATTTAAAAAGGGAATTGATCACCCCCGGTAGGTGCTCAAACAGGAATTTTGAGATTTACGATAGACATTTTTGTTTTTTAATGGTTGCTATGGGTTATATATATAGATAAAAATAATATTATTCTTCTATAAACCAATAGCGACCTTTATATAAACAAACTCTTCCACCGTAAATCTCAAAATTCCTGTTTGAGCACTTCCTCAGGCTTCTATAAATTTGTAGTAGCGTGGTGTTATGATATAGCCTATAGCCTTCCTCGATGAATGGACAACAAGAAAATAATTTTTCATTTCAAACCAGTAGTTCCTGAGATTAGCACGTTCAAACAAACAAACTCTACAGCATTATATATTAAAGTATAGATATATAAATTAATGTTTTTGTGTAGATTAGACCTCTGGGAAGAAGACAGGCTAATTTAAAAATGTTTAAATTTGGTTTTCTTTTATTCATCTGATATTAGTACGGTTAGGTTAGGTTAGGATTTTGTATTATAATCTATAAATATAAAAATAAGTGTACATTTTGAATAAATTTTATAACTCAAGATGCACCAAACCGATTTCGATAAAAATTTCAGTGCATATTAAGATTGATATGTAGATGGTTTCTGTGAAGTTTGTACGCTGTGGTATAAGTGGTTCCGGAGTTATGGCCTCTTAAGTGCACACCTGGTGACATGGCCAAAAACAACAACAACGTCTATACAATTTATCTTAACTTCTCCGTTACCCGGAATAAAAATTCTGATTCGCAGCAGTATATTATCAGGTAGGCAATCTATCTGCGGTAGATCGTGGACCCCGTGCTGTTTGTACGTAAGTGTATGATTCAACTCTAAAGTATCAAAGTTATACCAAGTTTGTCGTATTCCACCTATGGTGGATTAATATAATCAATGATAATCTATTTATACAAAAATGGAGGGTGAAAAATGTACGTTGCCTCATCAATCGAGAACGGCTGGTCCGATTTGGCTCAATTTTTTTTTTAAATTTTGAACACCATACACCGAATATTAAATAACGAATTGAACAAAGTTTGAGTCATATAGAGCTGGTACATTTAACGGGCAACGAAGTGCACGGGATCAGCTAGTGATATAATAAACCTATTATAGGTACTCAGTGGACGTGGAATGAGTCTTAGATTTTTTTTTTAAATATACTTACAAGTTACAACTGAACAAAATGTACAATACAATACATTTGTAAAGTAATAGTTAGTATTTCTGTACAATCTGTTGTTTTTGTTTGCAAATAATATATACTAATAATAATTAAACAATTTGAATCTTGATATTATAAAAACTCACTAAAGTACCAACTACCTATAATATATTTTAAATAGTAGGTAAATAGGAAGTGGGAACCTGTTACCAATTTTTTTTATTGATATATTTATATCTATTTATAGCACGAAATTTTTATAATTTATAAAAAATGGTGATATAAACATATTATGGTGAAAAAGGGTACTTGACATGTTCCGGGAGATAAGGATCATTTGCGAATTATCTTTAAACTACATTTTACTTAGAAATGGCTAATATAGAAATATTGCGCGTAAAAACGATCAATGAATAATATTATCTACTTTTTCTGTAGAATTAACCTATTATAGTATCTAGTATCTACCTAGTTATTAGGTAGGTAAGTAAAGGTTAGGATACTGGATATTACATAGGTAACAATTTAAAAAAAAACTTTAATGATTATAAAATCCATTTATAATATTAAGTTAGACAATTATCGCATTTATAAACACATTTTGGTCATGATTTAAAAATTTCTAATTATTTTGTTTTTTATAATAATACTGAAGTATATTCTGGGCATCATGGTTAATCAATGTTCACCACGCCACTACGCTAATGCGTCTATATGTTGATCTAGAGAGGCTTAAGAATTTTTTATTTTAATCTCAACATTGTAGTTAGGTACTATTTACTTATTAATATTAAGTTATTATAAGCAGCTTGTATCAATTAAAATTGTACCGATGTAATATTATGTAAGATCCAAACACTGGAATTGCTCATTGAGCGAAAAATATACCGAAATTGGTTTTTTTTTTGGCTTTGTGACAAAAATATTAACCAATTTACCAATTAACCCAACCACAAAGTTTGTGGTCGTTTAAATTTTCAAATCATCTAATCATCACCATTGTGAAAATATCTGAAATGACAAAGCATGAATTGAGGCATAGGCACAAATTGACTAAATTTGTTTAAGTCGTCCCCCCAAGCCATAGGCAGAGCTAGGTGGGAGGGGCTTGTGGGGGCTAAGCCCCAAAGTTTTAGATTAGCACTCCCAAATGTATACCGAAGTAACGTATCTACAGTTTAATATCACTGTTCATAAATATATTAGGTACTTAAAGGACGTCATGCATCACAACACTAATTTTTTATTTTAAGTTTAATATGTAATCAAAATATTAAGTCGAGATAATAAGAGTTGATAATGCCACGTCCCATGAATAATGATAAACAGCGTTAACACTAAAGTAATTTATGGTTCATAGGTAACTTATTATTTTTTTTTCAAATTAATTATTTTATTATTTAGGTACAAGAAGTAAGACACTTAAAGTATAGTTTAAAAATACATTTATGTTAACTTGTTGTTTTTAGTTTTTTCAGTCTACAGACATTTAAAATAGAATTTCTAATGTTATTTTAAAAAAAAATTTTTTTCTGTATTTGTATTAATATTGTAATAGTAATATAGCATGCAATACATTCATATATTTTAGTCTATTTTAAATTTGTTCATATTTGTATTAAGAATTGAGATTATTTCAAACTACATAGGTTAAAATATATAATTAAAATAATCTGGGCTTGAGCCCATTTATCAAGCTCCGCCTATGCCCCAAGCCCCCCCCCCCCTATTTGCGCCAATGAGGGGTGGAAATGCAAAACGCACTATTTCCAAAATTAAGAAAATCGTGTTTGAACATCAGGATCAGAATCAGCGGCCATTGCCTACTCTCATTCACGTCGCGTAATTGATTTCAGCCACTGCGCCGCGCCGAGCCACCCCCCCCCCAGGATTTGGGTGTCATATCACCTCATGACTTTTTTTTAGTCAGGCTAATAACCTCAGCTGTTGAAGCCTTACTCTTAATAAAAAGAAAAAAAAAAAAAAAATCTACCGAATTAGCTTAAAAATTATTAATATTATCATAGTTTCAAATAATTAACAAATATGTGGGCACATTTAAATTAATTACACTACCTGCATTTTTATGATTTATCAAAGTTTAAAATTAATATACGTAAATATTTAATATTAACAAACTGCTCATTTGCTCTTTTTAAACGGTCGTTTTCCTTTCTCAACACTTCATTTTCCATTTGTAATGACTGTAATAAAAATAAAAATAAAAAATAAATTAGTGTATGGCATAGTACAAAGAAAACACAATTAAATGTATTGTTTCATAAATACTACCAAATCACATAGGTAGTTAGTTTAATATTTTATTTTATGATCATACTTACAGACTGCAATGACTGCATATTTTCATCAGTTTTATTTTCAATTTAATTTTGTCCAACACTCTATCATCAGGTATCTAAAACATTCAACAATTAATTCTATAGATAATATTTTATTAATGGCAGTTTATAATAAAAATGAATGTGCTATATTTTTGTACATAATTCAAGTTGATCAAGTCTAATTTTCATACTTACAGACTGCAATGACTGCATACTTGCACCAGTTGTATTTTCAATTTCATTTGGTTGAACATTCAAAGGAGGATCAAGTATCTAAAACATTAAACTATTTATTCAGTAAATAATTAAAAACATTATTTTATTATTTTTTTGAAGGGAGACTGTAACGTAGCTACATAATACTACATATTTACTTAATTAAATTAAATATTTAACTAATAATTGTGTGTACAATTACTAAATTAATTTAAAAAATACTATAAAGGGAATTAAAATATTGCTTTAGGTACTAAATTATTATATATTTGTATTCCTCACTGTGTACCTATACATTTTCAATTGTGACGATAGTCCAAAATCATAGAGTAATAATATAAAATATATTATTTGGTACATTTAATTCTTGACAAGAAAGAAAACAAATTTAATATAATTTAATGTATTTTGTATAATGCACACCTTGTATTTGGATTTACTTTTTGTCATTGTGCTCTTCGGTGGATTTGGAACATTAAAAATTGTAGGAATGGCGTCCCATTTTAATTTAATCCAGCCATCTATCCTTTTTCTTTCAAATTGGTTCTCTTCAAAATGAACCTGGTATTTAAAAAAAATACATTAATGGCAGCAACAACTGATTAATCAAAATAATGAATTAAACCATAAATATTTACGTATATTAATTTTAAACCTTGATAAATCATAAAAATGCAGGTAGTGTAATCAATTTAAATGTGCCCACATATTTGTTAATTATTTGAAACTATGATAATGTTAATAATTTTTAGGCTAATTCGGTAGATTTGTATGAAAATCTACTGTAAGAAACTACGTTTCTATATTTTTGTATTACTCTAATAGTTTTAATAAACAGAAGTACCTATTTAATCACTATTGAATATCAAATAATACTTACTTCACACAGACGAGCAGATTCTGTAGGTTGCCATTGAGCTCTTCTGGTATTATTTATACAAATTTTTCTGCGTTCAAGTTGAGCCGGAAATCTGAATAGATGTATACCATGACTACTTCGATTCGTCGTGCAGTTTACGGCAGAACACGACATTTTAATATAATATTAAGATGTGAAGAAGTCAAGACGTAAAGAAATTAATCAGATAAAATTAAATGCGTACATATTATTATGTTGTTCTGTGATTTTGGTGGTATTTTACTGTTATCTAGAATATGTTATTGCAAACAAAATGGCGGATGCGCATACTCACATATTATAGAGCCTATAATATATATAGTCTACACAATCATTAAACCTTACCGGACCGGTAAATTACTGGGCCGGTAACGAATTTACAGACTAATCTTTATGCAACCCGCCCATAGTATGATATCTTAAACCGTGGGGCTATCTATGTCGACGTTTGTTATCACTGGCGGTCCCGTATTGATAGTGGTAGAGTATTTACTATTTGATAGTAAATATATTTTGTATGGTATGACTCGACTTCCTAGTTCGATTTCGATAAATCATTCTCGATCGACGATCACAGTGCCGTAACTGCACGATATAATATACATTACTGTACAATATGGAGGAACATTGCAAATCCCTAGCTTTTCAATACGATATGTTCGTCAATAGCACCCTCAAGTATTTGGACACGGCGACCGAGAGAGGTGAGTTGTATAGGGATAAGTACTAATTACCCTAATTACAAATTACGAATTTGAAGCCCATTTTCGATGCTTGGCGACAACAAACAGAAAGCCATCGCAATCTTCAGGCCCGTCCCTGCAATTTGTATAGTAATTCTTTTAGCGGGGGTATAAAAAAATGTACTTAAACATATATACATAAATTATTTTATTAGTTACTATTACCTCGACCAGTACCTCTGACCTCACCTAACAATATTAAGATTTGATAACAATAATATATAATTTCAAGACCTTGGAGCAACGACTAGACATCTCCATATTTTGGTTAAAATTAGTTTTTATAATAATTGGACATTGTTAAGAAAAAAAAATGCGTTGTTTTGTGCAACAACCAAAAACATTGGGTTGATAAATACTGGGAAATCATACTGTTCAAGTAATTCGTACTTAATTTCATTTAATTAATAATAAATATTGTCAAGTAAAAATTTTAACTGTTTTTTTAAATATAATATTTAAATTGATGAATTAAAAAAAACACTTAGGATATTTGAAGTAAGCGGGAGTGGGGCCCAGGGTGTGGACTTCGCTTGCCCCGGCCTTAGGACAACCTTGGCAATCTTACTACGTAACATGTGCCTTTTATAATATATTTTTATGTTTAAATGCAATCCCGTACAACTTAAGTTACATAGGAAAGAATATTTTTATGTTAGTGTCCCATAACTTTCTTATAATTACCTAGTTATAAACTATTGGCTTTAATTATTAGAGTAATACAATACAATTATGGATGTTCCAGAAAATATCAAAACTGTATCAATGTATCAGTGTACCTACAATTTAACTTACTCTGCATCTCGTGAATCGTGACTAGAATGTATAAATATATCCTTTTTGCGGATTTTGTCTTAAAATCTTTTTTGAATATTGTATCTAATTCAGAAAGAAGGTACCTAATGATATATTTATAGAATTTTGATGATTTAAATCTTAATATTTGTGTAATTCTAAAGCACTGCACTCATACATAATAACTACTCTAGCAAACCAAATAGTAGCTATACTTTAGCTAATGAACATCTAAAATCTTTATAAAAAACTAGAGAATAAAATAACCTCCTAAAAGTGTCATCCAAAAACTGTCTTATTTATTATATTTTAAGGTGCTACTAGAAACTTGATGAATTTCTTTTTAAATTCTAACTTTTATTAACTTTACAACTAACCTTCAGCTAATGAGTTTAAAATAATTAATTAATAAATTATAAAAGTATAAATACCTGTCACTATAATACATATAATATATTTTAGAAAATATTTTACTTTGATCATTATAAATTAAATAAGATTAATATAAACATTCATTATTTTTATTAATTTTTTATTTTTTATTTATTTTTGTAATTTACACCAAACAGGCAAATTTACAAGGTGAACCTAACTGTTATAGTATTTGAAATTATAAATGAATTATTTTTATAGATTACATGCTACAATTAAAAGCCATTGATCAATTAACATACAGAATAAATCAAAGAGAAGCTGATCAAGATACTATCAAGAAAAACCTAGAAGAAGTTCAGGATACATGTTCTAAATTGAATTATAAACTTATAACTTCCGCTCGTTTATTAGATGAAGTTCAAGTAGAAAGAGAAAAACTTGTATTTGAAAAAGAAACTATGGTAAATAATACATAAGCTTTTTATATGGCAGCCTATATTATTTTTTCATGTAGCCAGCACAAGAAAGTAGAGTGGTAGTTTTTGTAAATAAATATAAATGTTACCGTTACACAAATTTGATGTATCTGGACATCACTTTTTTTGTTTTAGAAATCTCAATTAGAACAATTATACAGTATTCGTAAGAAACAAGATGTTGTAGAAAAATCACATGATTCACTCATAAATCATTCTGATGGTGTACAGTTGGATGAAAAAGAGACTTTTAATAACATTGGTAAATTAGTATATAAATATAAACATTAAAAAACATTAATTGAAAAAACAAATAACTGTTATGGTACCTTTATGGTAGTATTTGAAATTAAAAATAATTTACTAATTTATAAACTTATATTATAAATGAATATTTTTTTAAATTATTGAATTAAATTAATTGTTAATAGCACGTCTATAGCCTGTATGTGTTGTTGCCGTCTTACAAACACTTATTATAGCACATTGCACGTACTGAATAATCTATTTAACTCTGTTATGTCTAGTATTAGAGTGGATTGACCTATTAACAAATTTAGACATTTAGAATTTTAAAAGTACATATAATTTACAATTTTTTTAAATAATCATTACTCGCTTTAAAATTAAAATATATTAAAAAAACTAGATTCACTAGATAATTTTTTTACTTTTAAATTTTATAATGAACTCATATTAAACAGAACAGAGTTGAATAAATTATTAAGAATGTACAATTTGGTATGTTTGAGTTGGTAAGACGGAGACAAGTTATACAGGTGTAGTGTCCTCTTAACATAAAGTGTATGACTATTCCTAATAAAAATATTAATAAATATAACATAGCATATTATAGTTGATTTGATAATTTAATTAATTACAACATGCTTATATTTTTTAGGTGCTTGGTTGTCAGATATTAGTTATAGTAATTCTGAAGATAGTTCATATGAACAATTATTGGAAAATCCCAAACAAAATTCTGCACTCATAAAAAAGCATTCTGCAAGCAATGTTTTCAATAACTTAAATAACCCAAAAAAATGTCCGGTAATTAAAAATGTCTATTTATCTATTTAGGGGCATTTCTTAACAGTAAAAATCTAGTTGTAAATTTATTTTATTTGTATATTAACAACTTTTATTTGGTTGGCAACATAAATAGTTTCATGTTTTTTTCTTTTATTGAAAAAAAATTACATTTTATATTATTTTATTATTTTAGATTCAAAACATGGATACTACTAACAACCAAATAATTGCTACAACTATTTTAACCATGGACTTAGGTAGTGTAAATGCTAAATCTGTTATAGAAACGTATCCAACACAAACTTCAAAAGTTGCATTAATATCGTCATCGAGTGGTAAACATTCAATTTATTTGTAAACGGTGTATAATAAAGATAAATAATTGTTTATTTATCTATAGATTCTATAGAGCTATTGTCCACCAGCGATTCTGAAACAGAAAATAATATAACTGAAAAAAAACATAATTTTATTCAAAAAATTATTGTCATTCCAGAAATGTGTGGCCACTGTCATAAAAAGTTTGTTCAAAAAATCTACTGCTTTCATAATTGATCAGTAATAAATAATTGATTTTTATTTAATAATACAACTAAAAAATTGTTTTCAGAATCAAGTTTAAAAATTATATGGTTAAATGTCTGGACTGTAAAATTATAACTCATCTGGAATGTAAAGATTTTATACCTATTATATGTACAATTGATGAACTAAAAATCCATGCTTTAAATGTCAGTCATTTTGTATTCTTATATTATTTTCTTTATTACAATAAATAATTTTTACCGGCAGTGTGGTGTCCCACCTTTCATTGTTCACTGTATTGGCGAAATCGAAAGAAGAGGATTGGATACCATTGGATTATACAGGGTGTCTGGTTCTGATAAAGAAGTGAAAAGTTTAAGAGACAAATTCCGTAAAGGCTTACCGAATTTAAACGAAATAGACATCCATGTATTATGCAGTTATCTGAAAGACTTAATTCGTATGCAAGAAAATAATCTTGTATCTCCAAGTGATTTATCAAAGTTTACTGATGTATTAAAAAATAAAAATGATGTTTCAAAGTCACTTTGTCAAGTTGTATCTGAATTGCCACATACTAATCGTAACATACTTTCGTTTCTCATTATTCATTTGCAAAAGTATATTCTTATAATTAATTATAAATGCTTATTTTTCAAAAATAATCTAATTTCACCTTTTTTAGGGTTGCCATTTCATCAAAATGCAATATGGATCATAAATGTCTAACAATTGTTTTTGGACCTACAATTGTTGGTGTTACAAGTACTTCCTTAGATGAATTACATACTCAATTTGAAATTGTTTTTGAAGTAAGCAACCAAGTATTTTACTAATGTTTTTAATTTTAAATATTGACAAATAATTGTAAGTAAATCAAATATTATCATGAATAAATGATTCCGGCCCGTACTAAATGACAATTTTTAAAAAAAACTGTGATTTTTCAACTCTTTTTGGGTGTAACTTGCTGCAGTAAGTGCAACTCAGCCACCCTGGTAGGCAATCTGAGTATTCCGAATCATGGACATCAGCAATGAGTGCCACCTTGTGCAAAATTCGATTTGATGCATGTTTAAACCTGATTTAAAAGTAACCATTTATAAATAAACTTTTCCGTTGTAAATATCAAAATCCCTGTTTGAGCACCTCCCTGGGCTCCTAATGGTCATAGGATGGTGTTATATAGCGTTCCTCAATAAATGGACTATCCAACTCAAAAATAATTTTTCAATTCAAACCAGTAGTTTCTGAGATTAGAGTGTTCAACCAAACAAACTCTTCAGCTTTATAATATTGGTATAGATTATGATGGATATTATTTCGTTTAGGTAATAAGAGAACTGCTAATGCTGCCTTATGATTTTTGGCTTGGTTCTTTAAAAACTAAAAGCATTGCTTCTGATGAACCGTTATATAGCACTCCAATCAAAAATCAACCTCGATCACCTGGCTCATTTAATCATTTCTTTTCTTCCGGGTAAGCAGTGAAAAAGTTATTATTAATTTTACTATTTTATTATTTCATTTTATTTTTGGACAGATTAAAAAGACAAATATTAGACTCTCAAAAGAAAAAGAAAATTGCAAAAGAAGTTGAATTTTAATCAAGCATTGAATTAAGACAATAGTTTAAACATATTAATGTTTAAGTATATGTGATTTGAATTAATTTAAAAAAATCATTCTTACAACTTAACTTAAACATTAAATATTTAATTTGTATATCATTTTTATTTTACAAATTGTTATTTGTATTCCGTTGCCTAAGTACCTAATGATTTTTTTTTTTAAATTTGATAAATATGAACTTCTGTATTTATTAAATTAAATACTATCTAGTTTCTGTGCAAGTATATTTTGATTCAATTTGTTTTAACAATTATATATTATGGTACCAGAGTTAATGCTATTTATTAAATTTTCAAATAAATATCATCTGATAGATTAACAGTTTTAATTGTTTTTACATTGTTTTTTTTTATTTTAATTTCAATCTTATATGCATATTTGTGTTGTTTTGAAATAGATTTTTGATAAGTATTTTTAAAATGGTGTATGTTCATGAATCAGTAAGGTGAAGAAACTTGAACTTTAGGTTTTAAGTGTACTGAAAAATTCCAAAAATCAAAATTTGAATACATTCATTATCAAAGAATAAAATAGGGGTGAGCAAGCTTGCTTGGAAAATTATCCTGAAAGTATAAGTATATTTAAGCATTAGTTATTTGAACATTATAATTCAACATTTAATAATGATTCAGGTTATGGTATCAGTAAATATATTTACGATTTTATCTTTTACTGAAAATAAGTATGTAATTTTTAAATTACTAATTCTTACACTTTTTAATGAATTACAAAGTTGTACAATTTCTTTTTATATACATTTTAGATTTGGTATTTTAGTCTAATGATAGTTTTATATTACCAAATGCTTACATAGTTAAACATATTTTATAATGCCCGTTAATTATCTTAACATAAAATTATAAATATTGATGAGAATACTCTGGTTTTGTGGAACCACTGTTGTCGTGATTTAACTCTTATCTTTGTTAACGTAAGCAACTTGTTAACGGGCTTGGTGTAAAATCTGATATTATCAATGTACTGTCTGGTGTCCCTCAAGGTGGGCACATCTTTCTCCCTTGTTATTTGCATAATTTATTAATGATATTAAAAGATCTATTGGTAACTGCGAATTCCTACTTTTTGCAGATGACATAAATTATTTTTAAAAATTAATTCAATAAGTGACTGGTTGTTTTTACAAGACAAATTTATTAATGAACTGATGGTCGTGGGTTGGAGCTTAATATTTAAAGATGCCATTTGATATCTGTCTATTGAATTCATGAACATACTGATAATTTGTATTATTTTTTTTACAAATATTTATTACTACTCCACCTGTATCACTTTATTTATAAAGCAAAGAAATGAATATGATTCAAGCATATACAATGGTAATACATCTATTAGTATTCTAAGTGAAGAATCCAAATTTTTTGATCAATTAGTACCTTATAGCAAGTAATACAAATTAATTTATTGATTGGGCTTATAATGAATTTATTAAAAACAATGTCCAGACTGGACATCTGGAATTTTGAAACCTATAACTAGTAAAAAATGATATCTTTAAAGTTAGGTGTTTAATATTAAAAATTATAATAATCATTAAAGGGGGAAAAATTAACATATTATAATAGTGATAAGTACTTTAATTTCTAATGATTCTCTATTAAATAATAATTTATAATATATAGGTTAACAAAAAATATTCTTTTTGGCTTATATAATCCATGTACTAATGCAAAAAAATTGATCAATATTTTTAAACTTAGTTTATATTAGTATTTTTTTCCATACTAACTCTAAACTTCACTTGCAAATACTATAAATTAGCTCACTTTTGCAAATATTATAAATTATAGTTGGTGTTTTCAACTTCATATCATATAATAATATTTTGTTCTATAAAGCTATTGCTTAAATACTAGAACCAGCAGGAAAAGGAAAATTGATTTATAGTATAAACTATATGTAAATATATAACATTTATAAATAATAACTCTTGTCTCTCTAACAAACTTGGCTTTCTTGATATTCTTTAATAAGTCCTGATACTCTCCTATTCTAAAAGAATACATTATACTGGCTATACTATCGCTAGTTACTGAGTACCTATATACAGTATCATATTTATTAGTATATAAAATATATTGACAGTGTCAGCCTGGCTATAGCCCCTGGGCCAGGGTTGTGGCCGAGGCCTCTCTAAGGTTAGGTTAGTAACCGGTCGCTGTCACCGTTCGGTCGCTCCACGTTCTTTTACGACGAATGCAAGTACACGTCGTTGATACAGATTGGAAGAGTTCTGGATTTAAGTAATAAGAATTGACACAATTTAATAAAGTTATTAACTGTTTGTTACACTTATAAAAACAAATAAGAAAATGTATAATATTTAAGTTTGTTGACAGAATTTATGTATTCTGCCGGAGCGTATAGTATTCGCACTATTACTGGGATTGTACTTGATGACTGATGTGAACAGCGATGCGGCTGTTACAAATCCGCGACCCACACGAGTACTATAAACATGGGATAACTACTTCTGAAATTCTTTGGGAAAAGGGCCTCTATTTATATGGGACATGTAGAGGATGATTGACTTCATAGGATGTGTGTTAGTGCTGACGTGCTGTGTTCAACACTAATCCAATACGGTGGCAGCATCAGTGCCCTAGATGTACGGACAATTTACAGTTGCCTACATCAAACCCCTTAAACAGCGAGTGTGCGCGCCGACGACTTCCCGTCCGTTCTCGTTGGCCAAGTGGGTACGACGAAGTGGTAGTCGAGGTATAGCGGAGTGATTTTGATGGTACAGTGGAGCGGTAGTAGCGGTACAGTGGAGTGGAAGTGGCGCTACTAGAGAGGGCTTAGCCCCCTGACTACGATTTAGCCCTCCCAAAAATATTCCTTATTGAAATAGATGTGAGTCACCTATGGGTTATTTTAAATGAATAGTTTTGTTCGGTGGGCTGTAGTCCCCCCCTTTCCGAATTTTCACCTCAGTTTCACCTATGCGGAGAGGTGCTCGCGATACAACCGGGCGTTCGTTTGGGCGTCGTGGTGGAGAGGAAACGCGGTGTTGTACTTCGAATATTATAATGTTTGTAGAGAAGCGCTGTAAGTAAAATATAATTAAGTACGGAAATAATATTTTTCTATACATTTAGGAATTATAACCGTCGCCACTGCAAGAAGTCATTGGGTATCAATTACTAATAAATAGATAAACAAACAAACGTTCTTATCCATATTAAGTACACAATTATATTAATATTAATTAGGTGCAATATAGGCACCTAAATAATTTCAAAAATTTATGAGAGTTAAATTTATTATAATTGTATTCGACAATCAGTTTTTTCTCATCGGTCACGCCTTACAGAAAATAAAGTCAAGCCTCATGCTCTATAAAACAGGACCTAGGTACCTAATTACGATAATACCCTATGTATTTAACAGGGCTTGAAACCGATTGAAAAAAATGTTGATTTCGACTTCGGTTTTATGTACCGGTTTTTATGATTTTGGTTTCAATTTTCCAATACCGGTGTTAGGAAATTTCGATTTGGTTTCGATTTTGTATACCGGTTTCCTATTTTTTCGGTTTCGGTTTCAGATTTAATACTGGTATCCAATTTTTTTTGGTTTCGGTTTTGGTTATTAAACGGTTTATACCAGTTTTGAAACCATTTTCAAGCCCTGATATTTAATCGAGAAAAGGTCACTAAATAGTAAATATGTAACTAATTATAATAAAATTATACTTAGTTCAACTAAAATTATTCATCATAAAATTAGAATTGATTTTAACACAAAGTGAAATAAATGATAAGAATGAATCTTAATTTCTTGGGATTTTTTAATCCATCAACACAAACACTTGGATAGTTAAATCATTAAAAAATGATAACATACTATATAAATTATTTCAAAATGATTATTTATTCGGAAAATACTTGTTCGTGTTGGCTGAGCCAAATCATGTTGGAGGTTCATCAAGCAGTTTAAGGCCCATAGGACCCTATTCAGCGATTTGCGTCGTAATGATACAATGAACATACGCGACACCAAACTAGAAAGAAGCTTATTTTAAATAAAATATCAATTTTTGTTAATTTTCTATTTTGCATGTACCACACATATTCTCTTAATTCCAATAATTAACATTTTTATATTATGTCACTATTTTCAGCATCCTCGAAAACGTAATCAATGGTACTCATCGTTTACATACCAACATATCGTATTGTTATTTTATATTATTAATATTCTATGATCTTTCTGAAAAAATATGAAAAAACTAGAAGCCTTTTATAAGCATTATACTAATTAGTGTATATTAAATAAGCGGATTATGTAATCAATTATGTTGAACGTATGAATTTAGATCAATCTTTAAATAACATGTATTGGTGTTAATTGTTTTTTTTTTATAAATACAGTGAAATCTCCATTAACAGTCTCGTGAATACACTATTGAAAATATTTAAGAAAAAAATTGTGATATATTTACTTTAAATTTTAGAAATATTAATATAGAAGGTATTTTAATTTAAATATTATAATTAGTATAATGTATTTTAATAATTATAAACAAATGAAAAACAATTAATAATAATGTTGAAAGTCCATATAATATCTGAATATTTTTTTGGGTGTTTCTTGATTCTAATTTCTTAGCAGATATGATGTTCTGGCATACTCAAACACAAAATCATCAGTCATCACTGTCTGTGATATAATTAATATTAGTTCAGTTAGTCAGTTCATGACCCTTCAAACTGATTTTTTTGGTAGATACAATATTATGCACAGTCCTCATAATTTTATTGTTTAAGTCTTAAGTATTTTTTTGTGATAACTGTAACATTTGTATTAAATGTTGTCTATAAATAGAGATTTCAGATTTGTATAAAATATATTAAAGAAAACAATTTAAGTTATTTGTTATTATTGATTTAAATGTCATATTTTTTACATATTGTATAGGCCAGAGATGGATAACTTGCAATAATTACCTATCATTTAAGTGTTCTATTAAATAAAATAATGTATGTGAAATTATTTTTAATTTCTTAAACCAGATGGATCATTAATATAGAACCAAAATGGCAAAATAGATAAAAATTTTAAGTTCAATTATATCAATTAGATCTTGATTTATCAAGAAATTAAAATTTACGACAAAAAAGTCTACATAAATTATTGCATATAGTATTAAACAATTACAGATGTAATTACGATGAATTTAGAAAAAAAATATACTATATTCGGTTCCACAAGAGAAGATACACGTTTAACGCATCCCACTGATGCTAGCAATACCACAAATGCCAAATTTCTCCCACTCCTTATCGCCTGAGAGTGAGCGAGTAGTTGCCAACTGCTGAACATTTGATGATTGTAACCGGTCTTTTTGATGAGCATTATCGACAAAAAGAAACGTGTATTTTCTGTCCTAGAAAGGATTATATAATATTGTTGCTATTTAGAAACAGACATATTTAAAAATGTAAACTATAAAATTATCATTTTTAAAGTTATAAATTAATTTATTCGATTCACAGTAATAAAAATATAATGTAACTAGACAGATGAGTTTGCTCTTAATAGATAAAATAGATAAGAACATTTCTTTTAGATATATACAGGCAATTATTAAGATGCTATTTTAAATTGTTAAAGAAGATAATATAGTATGTTAGGGAATACAAATGTTATTATATACATTATTATTAAATGCATGAACAATATTGTAAATTACCTTTCTCATATCATTTTTATATGTGGTATGAAATGCACGCTTAGCAGATCATGTTTAGCTCCGTTACTTTATACATTAGAGTGAATTGACGTCTTATAAAAAATGAATTATGAGTATTTTAACATGTACAAACAATTTCCAATTTTAAAATACTTATAACTCGCTTTAAAATTAAATTATAATAAAATATATATATTATAATTTAATAAATTTATAGAACATAAAACCCCTATGGATGTTCCCTAAATAATAATCTGACCTTTAAATTTTATTAACGGAGCTAAACGTGATCTGCTAAGCGTAACATTTGCATGTAAGGCAGAGACAACAAATATCTGTGTAATTTCCTCTTAAATAAAATTAATTAGATAAATTTAATTACACTGCTGGAAAGGATTATCTTCGGTTTGTAATTTTCTAGACGCTTCCAACATTTCTGCAACTGTTGTTTTAGTGTCCTTACGCATATTTCCTCCAGAATACTAGACATAAAAACATTGAAAATATTAATTCAAGTATAAATAATATTGCACTAACCACTCATAGTGTACAAAAATCAGGTCTATTAGTATGACCATTGATTATAAATACCTACATTTTAATTAATGGTATTACCATAGGGCTTAGATCATATAGAATGATTAGAGCTACATGTGGGTTGCTCATATAACCGAGCTGGTTCCAACATAACCACCCATTCAATTTCCGGGAGCAACGAATTATTGCGCCAACAATCACTACAAAATAACTAATAAGTAAGGGATTATGTTGGACACAGAAATTATTAAAGTAGCTACTTCCATTGTATATTATGATGTAAGGATTTTACAAATGTATACTATCATCCTACAAATGAATAACTGATATCCTAATAAAAACACTCATTAAGATTGTATTAGAAATCGTTAGGTTAAATACACAACACTTTTTGCCAACTAGATTATGTGATGTAAAAGAAACTACTAGCAAATTACTAATGAATAAGATTGAAAAACGTATAGAATACACAATTAATAAAGGAATGTTTTAGGATATACTATTGAACTATTACCAAATCATTCCTAAGCCTGTAGTTTGTTTGTAAGAAAGTTGAACGATCCTGAGGAACTCGCAGTCCACTGGCAGGCCTTACTGGAGGAAATAGGATTTTTTTTACTTCACGACTTGCTGTCATTAACATCTAAAAAATAAAACAGTAGGTATAAACTCTTAGTTCTTATCTTTAGTTGTAATTATTAGGTACTAATAAATATATAACATTGAGTAAAGTTACACATTCATTTTTGTAAATAATGGTCAGTTCTTTTGTCATCATTCAACATCTTTTGTTGCATGATGTTAAAATCTAATATACCTACATAATAAAATAAAAAAAATAATTATGGCAATTGGTAGTGCAATTGATTTTAGCCAAAATAATCTTACATCGCGTGGTGGAGGTCGACGAAATGTTCCGTCTTGTGCCAATTGTATTGCTATTTTCACATCGTCAGCATCAACATTCTTCTTTTTCGCAAAGTTTGAAAATGTCTTAGCATCGTCTAACAGTAGCGTTGTGTATCCTAACAAATAAAACAAACACTTTTTATAACAGTGAAAAGCAACACATTAGTTTCATTGCATTAATAATTACTGTGGTTAAACTCCAAGAGATGATTTAAAACTTGTGGTTCGTATTCAACAATACCTAAATCTTTCATAATCGACACAATGATTTGAGTGTCTTTGGGCATATGTTTTCCTTGTGAAGACGCCATTTTACCAAGTCAGATTTCTAAAAATTTTTATAAATTATAACAACAGGAAGCTAATCACGGATGTCTGATAAATATATTAAAATGGCTAAAATCAATAATCATAATATAAATGGGCAGTTCCATATCATGGATCACAGTTACTTTCTCCATACGACACAAACACCAACTGGCAACGATGGCCACACGATCATAAATAATATTATAATATTATATAATATATTATCTATGCACACGATTGGTAACACAGAATTTTCCAAATGTACCTATGCATTGATTTTACAATAATATATTATAATTTATTACTACATTTTTAATAATATCAGATCAATTGTTACCGTTTTCTTTATGACAATATAATATTATGATTATATCGTTTTCGGAATTTAATTGACACATTATTAATGTTATTAGAGACACCAAGGTTGTTTCCGATTTGAAATGTCAAATGAGTAATGACTTTGGAAACATCACTTTTAATAACAGGTGCATTACGCATGCGCAGCACTGTTTTACACACAAACGTAAATATTTACATACCAGCTCCTGAGTGCGAATTAATCATTATTATTATATTTTGGGAGTCTAATGAGTCGTGAGGTGACTATTATGTCAACAGTCGTCAGTCGATATCGGATTCGACCGTTTCTAGAACCGACTCGCGATTTAATATATTTTAAATTTTAGATTCTGAGCGGAGCGAGGAAGCTAGTGGTTTTACAATGTTGTTTTTTTTTAAAATAGTAAATTTTCTTAAGAATATATTTCAATTTGTATGCGTTAATATATATACGAATTTGTTTCAATACAATTTAAATACAACAAGCGGTTACTAATGTAACAAATACATTAGCATGCAAAATACAACCAAAAAATATTTGCTAAAAATATTAAATATGCATTAAATTGTTCAAATATGAATGAAAATTACCAAAAAAGGCATTTATTATCTGAATATTTAAATAAAATTATTGAACAGTACTAAAAATACTTTTCTTTAAAATATTTGTGTTTTGTAGGTAGTTTTAACACTTTCAACTTAGGTATAAGAAAAAATCAGGAATCAATTTATATCAAAAATGTATCCTAATTCTTAAAAGCAACTTACTTAGGTATAATATAGGTACTTAAATTATTTGTGTTTTGTTGATACATAGATTTAATCTTTAAAAAAAAACGAATTCTCAAATATATTTGGGAAAACCTTTTGTATACGTAATGTATTATCAATCGAAACTAAAAAAATATTATATTTTTTTCCATATTACAAAAGTAGATAATAACTTCAAGAATTTAAAAAAAAAATACCTAAATCTGTTTAAAATAATGAAATATGCAAATAAAATCGTAGGATAAAAAAAAATTGAGTAAAAGTCAATATACGCAAAATATGCACTATAAGAATCGTCATATTGTATATGAGAAACAAATTCCGAGCCCATGTTAGCATACGACCAACGAGAATAAAATGTATGCAAATTCATACAAATCCACGCACCAGATTAATAACTGTAAGAGTAATTATATGTGCCTACTTACAATTTTTGTATGAGAATAAATTGAGAAGTCTAACTCTTTTTTCGATTAAACTATTACAGCTATGGTGAGTACATATATGTATAGATTGTTTGTATCACGCCTCTAAAACAGCTGTTAAGCACTGTTGCTACGCAGTGTCACGATTACAATTTTCACGTCTTAAAAATGTATTTCTAGTTAATATTGTAACTGTTCGTACCAAAATGATTAGGTACCGTCCGATGGAAATGAATCGCCCCAAATGGCCACATCGATAATATTCCCTACCGTTTGAGTTAGAGTAGTTTTCATAATCCAAAGCAGAATATTTTTCTAAGTATTTTGATTCATAAGAATCGAATTTAGGACGAGTAGCTTGTGAGTAATAAGTATTTAAAGTTTTGTGGGGCGGAGTGGAGTGGTACGAAGTTACCCCGCGTAATATACACGTTGTGTTATAGATTGTTATTATTTTTAGTTGCAAAATTAAAGCCAAATGTAACGAACCCAATAATAAACTTACTATATTATTGTGATCCGTTTCGTCTTAAGGTATATTAGATAAAGACTAGCATAGAATTTAAACTATATAAATCAATGTCATAAATCTTATTAAAATACGCTGTAGGTATACAACGAGAAATCAAGGCAACCTTGGGATCGCATTCCAATGGGGATGAACAACCTTACCTAAACAGGTTAAGAAAGTAATCAAGGATTGTCATATACGAGCAGGTTCACATACTATAAGAAAGGGGGCGGTGACCAGATGGCCGAGCACTCATAATTAATATTTAGAATACACTAATCCTCAGTCGCGGACTACGCGGATGATAAAGTGATTATCTCGATTAATGATGACCCATATTTGGCCTCCGCATATTTGCAAACCCATCTAGGTATGATGGAAAGATGGTATACCAAATGGAAATTTAAAGTAAATCAAAATAAATCAATACACACTACTTTTACACTCTAAATATTAATACTCACAAATATATCAACTATGTTCTATTATACTATGTAACTGTATCGTAGTCATACGGAATCCGGTAATCGTAGTGTGTATTGAGGTCTAAGGTGCACAGCGAAGTAACTTGCTAATACATTGTGTGTGTTGGCCATAGGCCTTACAATTATGTGTGTGTTTTAAATTCAGGGCTTGCAAACGATATAATAACGTTATGATTATAACGTTATATTTGACAAATAACGATTGAAATTTGTAAACGTAATTATAACGGAAAATGATAATCAAAAATAATTAAATACCGCAAAACAAAACATAACGATTAACGATTAACAATATATATAATATATCATTAAACAAAAAATATCGCAAAACGTAATTTATAGAATATCATTACGAAAAATAACGCAAAACAAAATTATTTGAAAATTTAAAATCCATTTATTTAAAGGTATTTAAGGTATATTGGTTTCGTAGAAATATATTTTATTTCATGCTATTTATTTTTGTCTTAGAAAAAAATCTAAGAATTGATTATATTATATTCCGTATCTGGGACATAACCTACCCGCATTTTTTTGGAGTTATTGATAACTTTTAAACTGAATTGTCAATAGCTAATACCTGGTATAATAATAATAATAATTATTATTATTATTATTAATAATGATTAATAATGCCCCGATAATTGCGCTGTAGATGTATAGAGTATAGACTTATTTTGTATTCACTATTCACTCTGTACTTTGTCTACTCTGTAGTGTGTACTACTGCGATCCTCTTAGTATACTGTTATTAAAACATCCGTTTTATTTATATTACCTAGCTAAATATTAAAACAAAAACGCTATCATGGGTAGTATCATATATATACTTGAATACATTACTATTTACTTACATATTGGTGTTAGTATTTATTCCATTATTTGTGTATATAGTAATAGGAATACAATAATATTATAGTCTATACTCAATATTTCTATAATTTATTAGGCAATTGTAGCAAGGTATAAATACATTTCAGGTAATGTATTTCATGTACATTTCAGTTATATGTCAAACTAATCAGTGCAAATGTGTAAAACATAAATTACTGTCTAATTTTAAATGATATTTACATAATATGAAATGTTGTAAAAATGACTATATAATTCTAACACTTATAAAACTATAAATAAATAATAATGATTGATGATCAACTAGGTATAAATGTATAATACATTTAAAACAATAATAATTAATGGTTTTATATTTGCTATTATAGGTAATATAATGTGTAGTGATTTTATATAATTCCTAGATAATTTATTAAATTAAAATATTAAATAATAATTGGTATAGTATAGGTACCAACGTAATTATATAAAATACCTAGGTGTTTGGTATATAGAATACCATTTATACCAATATTGAATATTAATAAAATAATAAATTATAATTTTCTGGTAACGATGTTGAAAAAAATTAAGTAGTAAATTATTTACTGGATTGTTGGAAAATGTTGGGTAAAATAACGTTTTTATTCTTAATAATGATAAATTCAAAACTTGGATAACGTTTTAATTCTGAATAACAATAAACGCAAAAATTGTGTAACGTTTTAATTCTGAATAACGATAAACGCAAAAATTGTGTAACGTTTTAATTCTGAATAACGATAAACGAAAAAATTGTGTAACGTTTTAATTGTAAATAACGTAAAACGGAATTTTTTTTCAAATGCAAGCCCTGGTTTTAATATTAATAATAAATCGGTCAGCAGTTAATCGTACATACGGTAGAGTTCGTATTATATACATATAGGTGTCATGTAACATATTTATATTTATAATTATTGCACTATATAAGGGAATATCGGAACCGGCCTATACAAGAAGATGAGAAAGCCATATAAACTAAAAACCAGCTAATTCAACCCAAAGATAAAATTAAAATCAATAATCAAAATATAAGCGTAGATTCAGATACGGAACGAAAACAAAGAGTGCTCTCCATTAAAATAAAACTAGACGGCAACAAAAAAAATGCAATTATAGACACAGGCTCAAATATATCATGTATAGATTATTCCCTAATAAAATATAAACAAGTATTAAACCCAAAGAACAAATAACTATAACAGGCGCTGGCAACAACGAACTGATACAAATAGGAACAACATAATTAATAATTACAATCAACACACGCCAATATCAAATCAAAGTATACGTCGACGAAGGACTAAATTGTAAATTACTATTCGGAAACAATTTTAATATTAGATACTACCTAATAGTCGATTTTAAAATTAAATGATGTGTGAAACGCCGATCGTAGTACGGGCTAGACGATCTGAATTTGCTAAGAGTTTTATTTATGTTTGTTTTAATATAATAAAAGTGTTTCCGACCGAAAACCCGGGTTAAACATTCTTTTAGTCATTCTTACGTTCTTACCTTTTATATAAGCAGCGTCGGGATATACGTACTATGTGTCAATGAAGTCTTATTAAACTGAATAGTGCCAAGGTATATGTAATCTTTGAGACATTTCAACTAGATAGGAACGAACTAAGAATTGACAAGCGCATACCATCGTACCTCAACGAGTTGACAGTGACATTCTAATTAACTTTAGAGAGTGTCATTAACTAGAGAATACGAGGATAAGGCATATAATTGGTTTACCGCGTATTGTCCAATACGGGATATACCACAAACTGACGAACTAAATTTCTCCAGCCCTCCCCCTAAAATTTCAACAATTTGCATCAAAACATAACTGAAAGTTTGTAAGCAGTGTGTAAAGGTTTTTAAAAATAAAATTTTTGTTTAGAAATATTAAAAAAAAATGAAATAAAATTATATTATATGAATAAAAAATCGACTATTGATAAAAATCTAAATTTGTAAAAATTTAAAATTAAAAAAAATCTAAAATTAAAAAATAAAAATTGATAAAGAAATGAAGTTTAAAAATCTAAATTGATAAAAAATTAACTATGAATAAAAATCTAAATCGATTTATACTGATTTATACACCATTGATAGATTTTAATATATTATTTTTATTTTTATTTTGTCCTGGTGAGTCACTTTTTTATATTTTACCTAGTTATAAACTTTTTGAAATATCCTTTTTAAATAATAATAAGCGTAATGGGGAAAAGTTACCCACTAATAGATTTTGAATTACAGTTATACAAATTTGAACTTTGTCTAAAAAAAATATGCTCAAACGATATTTGCGGACTCGTACACAAGTTTTTAGAATGAAAAAAATAAAAAATTTGTTTTTATGTTACAAATGGTTGCAATTGATTTAGAAAGAGAATATAGATAATATTATGATATTATCTATATTATAATATATGAAAATTTTAGGGTGCAAACTTTACGCACGTCAATTTTATATCGAAAAAAAAATTTATCAGGTAGTTAATCATTTTAAGAAGAATAATTATTATCATTTGTAGTCAGGGGCGTATATAGGATTTTCTTGAGGAGGGGGATATCAAAATTTTTTAGTGTTGATGCAACCTTTTGTTAGTTACTCCATGTAAGGCTAACAATAAAAACAATAATATTGATTTTAATTTTACTCTGTTTTATTAATTTATAAAATAAACTCTAGTTTTCTGTTTTTTAAGCACAACTCATCAATTACTTCATCTGTTGTAATTTCGACCTCTCTGTGACAAGAAAGCATAGCCAACCCATTAAGTCTAGTCTATAATCACAAAACACATACATTTTTTAATATTTATTTTAAAATTTACGAATTCCTTATCGTTTTCTGTTCGCTGTCGCAATTAGTTTCGTGTTCTACGTATATAACAGTATAATAGGTTAGGTACTAGCGGGTTTTACCCGACTTCTCTCGAATATAGTCCTATTTTAATTTTGTTGTTATTGTTGGGTAATATCACTCGCAGCCCACAGGATAACAAAATTATAAAATATAAATAGCAACAGTACCTACTGCAGCTTAAACTTTATACCTAAACTAAAAAAAAAAGGTCAAGGGAGGGGATCTATCCCCCATATCCCCCCCCATAAATACGTCACTGTTTGTAGTTAACATTTCTATTTGAGTAGTACTTACTATAGTTATACACTTATACGAACACATTCTGTATGGTGCTTTTTTACTTTACCTAATAAATGTATATAATACATTCAATCATTCAACTAAAAGTTTTTATTAAATGTCCTTATCTGGTATGACATTGGGTATAGAATATAATAATTATAAAAATATTTTATTGATATTGGATATAAGTACTTAAGTTTCATTGATTGAGTCTAAATAATTTTTTTAACGTTCGACAATCATGCACTTATAATAAAAACTATTTTCATATCGGTTTGATTTTCTAAAATACATAGAATGTATTCAAAGTACCACCTGCAGTATCATAATTATATCTTTAGTATTAGGTTGTAAGTCCATTTGTTGGGTCGCAAGTATTTTTTTCCGGAAATAGCACAAATTTAAAAAAAAAAAATTCTAATCCACAAGTGTATGGGTTTTTCTGGTAAACCAAATGTTTTACGTCTAAACACTATAGATGTAAAAATGATTATGTGGACAGTTTTGATCAGATTCTCAAGACAAATGGGAGTACCTGGGATTACACTTTAACCCCCAACTCTCAGAGTTGGATAACTTTGGAAGGGGTTGAGCACAAACGACGGGGTTAAAAGCACAAACTAGCACAAATGAATGGAGTCTATTTTGTTTTAAAATAATTTCAAAGTGGAAGGGCCGGGAACATGGAGCTTAATAGGTCTCTTAAGATCATTGATCTTTGTAAATAGTAATGCCCGCGAGTCGTGACCCCGTCAGGTGTTATGAAGCGGGACGTTGGCAATACTTACTAGATATGATCGTGAAGACAAAATGCAGCTAATAATTTATAATATAATAATTATTCTACAACTACTACTACTACCTTTATGCCGTAAACACGGCGAGTAATATAAGCGACGGGTCTATTATTGAGACGTGCTTTTTTCACATGCACTCATCGCATATTTATGCTAATAACTACGAATGGATCTTCGCAGGAAAGAATTTTTTAGATCCATATATAAAATTGCCTATATTAGTCCCTTATCTGCAATTGACTAAATATGATAATAATGATGACAATATTATTATTATCATTCATTTTAAGGGGATTTCAAACAGACAATATTTCAGGGGTTCAGTACAAGCAATATTATAGGTTTGTTTTGTGTGAATCGTACAAGTGTGTGCGTAATAAATTATCGTTAGTGTGTGTATACTTTCCAACCATCACACACAACAAAGTCCAGTTTATTATATAACCCAATAACAAAAACAATAACATTGACGAGGTTGTCAGCGACGCAAGCACACGCATGCACATGTCACTATATTAGATCAAAATATTCAATACCAATTTATGAACGTAAAATAGCTGTACACTTGACAAAAATTAAGGTACTTCTAGTTGTTTGATTCATAGGTGGACATCTGGGTGGGGTCTTAGCCCCTCAAAATCAAAACTTTACACTGGATCACTTCACACTGTTCCGCCTATGGTTTGATTATAAAAAAAGTAAAGATATTTGAATTAGTATACAAGGTTATTTTGCATCGGTCGAAGCATTTTTTCAATTGCAGCAATATTTTTATGAGAATAAATATTTTAAATTTTATAAATTTGTAAATATTTTTAGTATTAAATATATTGAAAAAAATATTAAAAATATGCTTCGGCCGATGCAAAGTAAACTTGTGTACCAATTCAAACATTTTAACATTTTTTGAATCAAACAATTAGAAGTACCTTAATTTTTGTCGTTTTGATGAAAAATGTATGGGATTTGCAATCCCCTTAATACATTCTATTTTGTTATACATGGTATTATGATAATGAGGAGTTAAGAATTTAACTAGGTCTTAAAGACTTGCGTGAACCGGAACAGGCTTTAAAAAAAAGGGCTAGATCGAGATTTTTTGGTAGAACTTTTCGGCCAACATGTGAAATAATAAAACAAAGGTTGGATCGGTCTTTATTGTTTCGACTTATAATTACTTAGTTAAGCATTTAATACAAAAGTTATTCTATGATTTTTATAAATGACTATTTTTTAAACCGAAGTGTGTATTGAAATTAAAAATGAACCAAAATAATTAGCTAATTATTATGAGTAGTATATATATACCATTCCTGACGCAGTGCATTTTATAACAGTAAAAGATCACAAAGAAAACAATGTGTAAAAAGATCAGAAAATCGAAATGTAATAATAATTAAAATATTTTTCGCAAAACTTATGAAATGCAAAATCCCCCAATATATTTTTCTCAAAACTTATGTTATTAATAATTAAAATCGAAATGCAAAAACCCCCCAAAATATTTTTCACAAAATTAATGTTATTGATAATTTAAAAATTGTAATGCAATATTTCTTAAAATATTTTTCAAAATACTTATGTACCATTTCTGGCGCAGTGCCTTATATAACAATAAAATATCACAAAAATGTTTATACAATTAGATAAGTCTGCAATGAATTCAATAAATAATAATTTGGAAACTAATCAAGTTAAAACATCATCTAGCCAAGATTTGTGTGATGGATTTGTGAGTAATTTTAACAATATATTTCCATATGACAATAATAATATAGAAGTAATAGGAACAGTAGATAAACCTTGGTTCAAGGCTAAAGATGTTCTAAAGATTTTAGGTTATAGTGATCAGAGAACAACAATTAATAAAACTATTCATTCGTAGATTCCAGGAAAATATAAGAAAAACAGAGGTGATGTAGTCAAACTACATCAACCCTTATCTCCTACTAAAAAAACAAAAAAAGATAAGGAAATATTTATTTCAGAAGGAGGTCTATACAGACTCATCACCTCTGTTTTTCTTATATTTTCCTATTTTTATTTTTTACGCAAAACTAGTTTTTGATTAAATTGATTTTGTTTTTTCGTGTAACTCTAAAAAAACACAAATATAATTGAATTTTTCACTGAATATATTAGCAATTTCTATGCACCATAACATCGTCGTAATATTGCGACTATTTTTGATTATTTAATTAGTTTTTTTTTAAGTATTGACGATATAACATTTTTTGGTTCGTCAAAAATCATGAAAATGTGATAGAACGTTAATTATAAGTATAGTTACTAGGGGATCTTCAAAAGAGTTGAGCATATATCCATGATGTTTTTTTATGAGTGTCTAAAGTTAAAATGTTGACAAAATTCATCAAAATCACGAAAATTGGCAAATTATATAAAAAATGTGCTATTTATATCTAAGCTTTGAAAATTTAATATATAATTCCCCTTTAGATATCCTACATGACAAAAAAAAAAAATTACCGAAAAGTCAAAATAGTTTAAAAAAGCTAGACATTGGAAATTCACTAGTAAATTAACCAATTCTCATACAACGATTTTTTTTATTTTGTTATTTGAAAAAACTAATAAGTTAACCGTAAGTACTTGAAATATCCCAAGAAGATTAATTTAATAATTTTCAATACAAGATAAAATTTATTGAAATCTCGAAAAATATTAATTATTGTGATTTAAAAACTATAACTGTTCAATTTATTATGCAGAACATTTACCAAGTTTCTTATTTGAGTACAGTCATATACTCAGATACTCTTGTCACAAAATATGCACTAAATATGTTTACAGGCTAGTATGTTAAACATAAATCCACACATTGGCGTTTTTATTGTTTTATTTTCTTACATTCACACTGATTTTGTAAAATACACAATATATTTATATAGTTATTCATTAATTTTCATTTATACATTCAAAAACAATACAAACGAACCTCACGATTCCACACAAAAAATGTTAGGCTGGTTAAGCAGGACATGTTCCAAGTTTTTTATTTGAGTTTGGACATTCATACTCCTACCACAATAAAGCACTAAGCAAATTTACAGACTTGCAGTGTGTTAAACTCAAATTTTAACACATTGACAGACACATACGACACTTTAAAAATTCCCATAACACTGTATGGGAACGCACTTTTTTTATTATTTATATTGAAATGTAGTAAAATATAGAACCGAAAGTTTCAGATCCTCTGGCGTGTGATTTCCAACCCCTCAATTTGTATAAAATATTTTGTATGATAGAAATAAACAAACAGCATAGTTCTATAACACAATAACAACAGCGTTAAAATTGTTGAGAAATTATTATCCTTTTTTCTGTTCACATTAATTAATTAAATATAATTGTGGACACAAAAATGCATTTTGTAATTTCCCAAAATTATTGATTCTCCAAATTTGCGTCCTCAGTATAAATCTAGTTCAATAATAGACATAATACATTTTTGGCATGATATTTATTTTTTATTAAAAAAAACAAATATTAGAAGGACTATTTTTAATGAATAGGCATTATTAATATTGGAAAACCATAAGAGCTTAAATTATTTAAAAATATGTATGTATATATGTTTCCACATAAGCAGATATATTTAGCTAGGTACATAATTATATAAGTATTAAGTAGTATACTTGCAACTTAAATTGACTTCACATCACTTATACACAGAGTACAAGTCGTATCTCATATACTTTAGTAAGGTATTAGTATTTGGTATTTGGTATTAGTACCTACTAGTACATATATATAATTAGTCATTATATCGTTTTTCATTGTATTGTCAAAAAATAAAACGTGAGTTAATTTTTCATAACTCTGACCACAGTAATTTTTGTAATCAGGAACAAATCCGTACAAATAATTTATTTTAAAATATTTATGTATAGGTACTTGTTTCTATATAAGAAGTTGCAATGAGGAAGGTACATTATATGTGGTATAAACCGGTACCTATTATATTATCAGTAGGTAGTACTGGTATTTCCAGATTCCATAAACTAGTACACAAAAATAATACCGTTAGTATTGTATTATCTATGTTGTTGCGGAAAATATTAAAAAATACTGAACGAAAAAGGTCGACATTCGGAATACTTTAAGAGATTAATGTACCGATTACGAGATGTAGCAACATGGCAACATGTTAGTGAAGTGCCCATATTATTTTGTGAATTGTAAATTTTTTTCGTTCAGTATTTTTCTAATATTTTCCGCAACAACATAGATAATACAATTTTATGTCCCGCCACCATGATGATCACAGTTTTCTGGGCAGTAACGGCATTATTGTTGTGAACGAGTTTATGGAATCTGGAAATACCAGTACTACCTACTGATAATATAATAGGTACCGGGTTATACCAGATATAATGTACCTTCCTCAATGCAACTTCTTATATAGAAACAAGTACCTATACATAAATATTTTAAAATACTCAAATTTGGGGAATCAATAATTTTGGGAAATTACAAAATGAATTTTTGTGTCCACAATTATATTTAATTAATTAATGTGAACAGAAAAAAGGATAATAATTTCTCAACAATTTTAACGCTGTTGTTATTGTGTTATAGAACTATGCTGTTTGTTTATTTTTATCATACAAAATATTTTATACAAATTGAGGGGTTGGAGATCACACGTCAGAAGATCCGAAACTTTCGGTTCTATATTTTACTACATTTCGATATAAATAATAAAAAAGTGCGTTCCCATACAGCGTTATGGGAATTTATAAAAAGTTACCGTCAATGTGTTAAAATTTGTGTTTAACATACCGGTCTGTGAATTTGTTCAGAGCGTCTATTGTTGCAGGAGTATTTGACTGGCCAAACTCAAATAATAAACCCGGTACATGTCCTGCATAACCAGCCATGCATTTTTTGTGTGGATTCCCGTTCTCTAAAAAATAAGTTTTTTTGGTAGGTGGAATCGGAGAAGTTGGTTTGTATTGTTGTTTGAATACTTTTTCAGCTTCCAAGTCCTATAAAATATTTTAATAGTCTTTTATTTAAAATTTTATATATTAACGAATAACCATATAAATGTATTGTGTATTTTATAAAAGAAGTATAAATGTTATAAAATAAACTAATACAAATGGAGGTACCTAAACATATAAAAACACCAAATATTTAAAAGAACTAAGCAATTCAGCAGAAAAATAAAACAATTTAATGAACATAGTTTTTGTTTTGATACTTGGTAACGACTTGGATTTACCTATATTAACCTACTAAAAATCGCCTTAAATATAATTTAGAAAGAAATATAAATGTTACCTACAATCTTATTTGTATTACAATAATAACTTCAAAATAAAAGTGATTTTACTTATTATAATTTGTTATTAGTTAGTGGTTATAGTGGTAATAATATCAATAATGTTTTTAAAAATCGACGATACGTTTAAAATAATCAAAATATTTCTATGTTTTAACATTTTATAACAGTTTATATTTAACCTTTTTGAATATTGGATGTGTATATTCATTGACGTTTCGTGGTACACCCGCCTCAACATCTAAAATGTTCTTATCAATTTTCACAGAACGTCCCAGTTTCTGTTCACATTCTGGACACGAACATGCCTTTTGTATTTTCACAAAATTATTGATTGCCCGAGTTGCGTCCGCAGTATATCTAGTTCAAAAATAGACGTATAACATTTTAAGTATAGCCGTAGAGGCATGGTATTTTTTTTTTATTAAAAAAAAACAATTATTAGGAGGACTCATTTTAATGAATAGGCTTTGTTAATATTGGGAAAAAATTGTTTATATTATTTTAAAATATGTATGTATACTTGTTTCCACATAAGAAGATATATTGAGGTACATATCCGGCATAACCTGGTATTATATCAGTAGTAAACTTGCAACTTAAATTATCTTCACATCGCTTATTTATGGAGTCCTCTTCTTGAAGAGTACAAATCGTATCGTCATATACGTTAGTAAGATCACTTAGTACTGGTACATTGGATCGTTTAACTGTCTTGTCGAAAAACAAATCGTGAGTTAACTTTCCATAGCTCTGACCACAGGAACTTTTGTAGCCCGGAACAAATCCAGTGTATCCGGACAAATAATGTGGTTGAGGTGGTAAAATCTTTTTGATAGAACCCATGATAAACTAGTTTTCGGTTAGGTTAAAGATTAATTAATTATTAAGACTATTAACTAAATAGATACTAAATTTATAAATTGATCGTAAAATAATAATTATGTATAATAATATGTTATAAACCATGGAAACTAAATATTACATGGAAAAAATTACAAATAAACAAAAGTGTGTCTTTTCATTTTCTACAAGGACCTAGGTACGATATTTTAAAGTGAAAATAATGTTACCCCCTAAAATTATTATTCCTTTTTTTTTTTTATTAAAACAAAACAATGTCCACAGCTTATGTTATACAGTATTATACATGATTAGAAATGTTTATATATAAATACAATAAAGATAAGAGAGAAAAGAAAGGACAGTGTGTTAATATAGATTAAATTTTGTTAAGTAGTACTGTGTTGTGAAGAAATTCTAGGGTCGTTGTGAGATTGCTCTGCTCGGGGTTGAATGATTCGGAGAGCTGGTCCGGAAGGTTCAATTCTCTCCTTTCATTTTCGTAGCATCGGCATTCCATGAGGATGTGTTTGACAGTAAGAGGAAAACCGCAGTAGGTACAGTCAGGGGGTGCATCTCTCTTTATGAGGTGTTGGTGGGTGATATGTGTGTGTCCTATCCTAAGGAGAATAATGGCTGTCTCCTGTTTCCTGGAGATGTTTGCAGGGAACGGCAAAGGGTATGTGGTTCTTTTGATCTCGTGTAACTTGGTTGTCTGTTCTGCCCATTTGTATTCCCATTGGTCGTGTGCAATCTTGTAAAGTATTCAAATATAAGTATTTGAATACTTTTTGTATTCGAATACTATTCTAAATACTTTTTTTTAAAGTATTCAAATACGTATTCTGAATACTTTCATTTGTATTTTTTATTCATTAAAAAATACTTTTTTCCGATCTAGAAAAATAGTTTTAAATTTATAACAAGACATATTATAAATCATATTTATTCTTTGAATGAAATATAATATTGGCCTATGATATGATTATTTTTATGATCACCAATGTGTTGTATTCCGTATGGTCCGTATCGGCCGTATCACATGATATATGTCAAAATGTATATATAACTTATGATTACAATGTATTTTTAATTATTAATTAATAAATGTTAATAACCAACCATTCAAAAACTGACAAAAACTAGTAGTGAAAAAAATTATTCTTATAGTATTTGAATACTTTTTAAAGTATTCGAATATGTATTCTGAATATATTTTTTAAGAATTATTCTAATACGTATTCCGAATACCTAAATTCTCATTTATTCGAATATGTATTCCAAATACCAAATAAAAGTATTCTTTACAAGACTGGTCATGTGCGTATTTAGCAATGATTCTCTTAACGTCCTGGTATGTAAAAACCAGGGACGTAAGAGGGTTATTGGCTAGGTGAGCACTAAAGGTTTGGCGGCCTTGTCAGCGAGTTCATTGCCTTCTATATTACAGTGGCCGGGAATCCACATGTAGGCTATTTGTTTACCGGCGAGGGTAACAAGTATGTGCGTTGTGAATTTTTATTGCTAAGTCAGTTGGTTTCCACTGGTTTTGGATGCTCACGAGGGTGGAAAGAGGTCGCTAAGGATAATGATCTGGTTGGCTTTAACTTTGTGTGTTGCAAACTCGATGGCTTTGAGGATGGCAAGTGCTTCAGTAGTGTAATTAGAGCATTTGTTTGATAATTTCCATTGAATTTGTGTGTCCCCGTGGATGATAGCAATTCTGACACAATTTACCATGACAGAGGCGTCCCAGTATATGAGTGCGTGTTGCTGATTAGATGACAGTATTTCCGTGAAGAAATGTCTGTAGTGAGTGGTGCTGGTAGATTTTTAAGGGAGTTGGTGAAGGTCTAGGTTGATGTTCATCGAGCCATGGTGAGGAGATACTGATTTTAGTTGTCAATATATTATCAAGATCATATTTTTTGTATTTGTCGAAAATGTGGTTGGGGGAGGAGTGAAGGCCTTGGGGGGCACGAGCCATTCTAGCTGCGATTTTGAATGTTAGTTCGGACCATCTTATGTCCAATGGTGGAGTGCCGGCAACGCTGAGTATGCTACTGATGGAGATTAATCGGAACGCGCCTATGGATAGTTGGACCCCTGAGTTATGTACAAATTCCAGAATTCTGAGGTGGGAGGGTTTGGCAGTGAATATTAGAGAGGCTCCAAAATCTATTTTGTGTGATTTGTGGATTTTCAGTAACATTTGTGTCTATGCTCCCCATGCTGAGTGAGAAAGTGTTTTAATTAAATTAATACTAGAAAGTTTTTTAATGTGTTGTATGTTAGGGGGCCATGTTGTTTTAGAATCGAAGATTATCCTGAGGATTTTGACTTGAGTTTGGTTATTGATAGTTTAGTTGCCCATTTTTATTGATATATTATCCTTTTTTTCTTTTTGATTGATGAGTATGAGACTAGTTTTATTCGGCGCGAATCGGAAACCAGACATTTTGGACCAAGATTCAAGTTTGTTGGTTGAATTTTGTAGCAATTGTTGAATAGTGTTGCTATTGGAGCTGCGGCAGATGATATTGAAATCATCAGCATATAACAGAGGGATATCGGCGCCTAAAATTATTCTGACATTATTTAAATAGGTACTTTAAAAAAATAAAATATTAAGCTAACGATATAGGGGCCCGATGCCGGTTTTTCAAATTTTCTGCAATTCTATCAAATTTTAAAATTATATTTTATATTTAAGTTGCCAGTTTAATAATAATACTTTTCCACTAATCTACTGCTCGATACCTATTTACTATTTAGGGGGATAGGTATGGTGTATTATATTGAAAAAAATTTCTTCATACTTTCAGAGGTATAATTCTCAAGGCTCGTAGAATTGTCAGATTTTGATAACTATTTTTTTTATTTGGAAGAAGAATACTCCGTCTTACACACGTAGGTACGGCTGCGACATCGGACATGGTAAATTTTCGTTCACCAGTTTTAAGAGAACGCCACACCTACACCCATGTCTTACAAACGCGTAAGCATACCAGAGCATCTAGTTTTATGCCGTTAGCTTAAAAATTAAAGTGAATCGACCTATCATGAAACTTGATGGTAAGAATATTATCTGTGTTTTGTTGGATGTTTTTTTATGATAATTCAGTTTTTAAGTGAGTTATGAGCATTTTTAATTTACATTTATTATACACGCATAACTTACTTAAAAACTAAATTATCGTAAAAAAAACTTCCATCAAAACACAGATAATGTTCTTACCGCCAAGTTACATTATAGGTCAGATCACTCAAATTTTTAAGCTAACAGCATAAATCTTGAATTTCTGAGCGTCAATTTTGTATGTTATACTCGTTTGTAAGATGGTGACAACACATGCGGGTGTGGCGTCTTCTTAATAGTGTCCCCCCCCCCCCACTCAAGATTTTTTAAAAATATTTAGTCGGCAAATTTGGCACTTAGTCAAAGTTTTCAAATATTGACAATAAAAATGAAAAATATTCCGGCATCCTAAGTGGATTAAATTTGACAACACTAAAATCATTCTTCTTCGTTTATATATCTAATTTCGTCCAAATTTGAACATAAAATAACTTTTTTTGGTTGCAGAATAACGTACTTACGTGGAACCATGTTTTAAATTTTCAATCCTTAGCTTTAAAAGGTAATCCTTACTATACATTTTTTAATTTTTAATTTGATATATTTTGTCAAAATTTGAACTTACATTACTTACAAAAAATGTTTGCCCATGTATTTTTAACATTTTTTAACTGCTGTTGAAACAATATATTAAGAACATTAAATTTTCACACTTTTTCACCCAACAAATACAATTTAATTGGTTGTTTATAGAAATAAAATGTAGCATAGAACAATATAGAAGCGAAACTCGATCAGGTGATTGGGGTCTTAGTTACCTATGATCTGAAGTCTGAACCTATGAAAAACATGAAAACGGTTCCACGCACCAATATGATGCTTGTAGTGTTATCCACCTTGGTTATTTAGAATTTTATAAAAGTTTACAAGCGTTTAGCGACAGATGATAGCACTTAATATTATTGATAAGTGATAATAAGCTAAAAAACACTAAAACACTTGTTGATAAGCCGATAACCATGTAAACCGGTCTAACGGCCAATCAAATCGCATTTCAGACAAGTGTGGCCGAACTATAGACCTATATAAGGTTTACGGGCCGAACTCGTATATGGTCCATAAATACGTGTCCTCTATTGTCGTTTACAGTATTTCATATTATCACAGAACAATAATATTATGTACTTATGTAGAAAGTGCGACGGATACAGGTCACAACGATAACGTGAACACGGGGCGTCGAGTGGAATCGTCGTCGTCGTCGCAGTTGTTTCTGCAGGTGGTTTTGCATGCTCTGCGATCGGACCGGAAGCTCTGTAGTACGTGGTACGTGTTATACGAATCGGACGCTAAAAAACGAACAACCATTCGTTACCGGATTGGCAGTAAAACGATAAATATTACGCGACTTTTGTCACGTTGTCACAGATCGAGAAAATATATTTTATTATAATATTATGTGCGTGACCGACGGCGGCGGTTACGCGGACGACCAACAACATCAGCAACAACTCCAGCCGCACCAATAGCAACAGCACCGTCGGCACCAACACCACCACCAGCAGCAGCAACAACAACAACAACAACAACAACTTCGACTGCAAGCGGCGATGGTGGACGACCGTGGCGGCGGTGGTTGCCGGCAAAGTCATTCGGAAAAGTTCGCTGAACAGACGGACATGGCC
The DNA here is from genome assembly GCF_019925205.1 of Metopolophium dirhodum. Taxonomy (NCBI): domain Eukaryota; kingdom Metazoa; phylum Arthropoda; class Insecta; order Hemiptera; family Aphididae; genus Metopolophium; species Metopolophium dirhodum. Next base: position 30,011,636 of record NC_083560.1, read on the forward strand.
GAGACCGGTACGAGCGGCACCGAAGTCGTAGTCGTCACCGCCGCTGACGCGTCTAAAGAAAACCACAACGGGCCACCGCCGTCGTCGTCGTCGGACGTCTCCGTGTTGGCCGCCACATACGCTACGGCTGCAGCCGAATACGTCGCGTCGTCTCAAGTACAAGTATCCTCCATACCCGTCGGGCAGCTCATTAACGTGTCGGGCGCTGGCATGTTTAACGTTATTACCGCCGATTCGATGCAGGTATGTGATCGACAACGTTGACGGGGGTGGACTCTGACGTACCGCCGACAAAGTTTTGGATTTCGTATAATTTTTATTTAGTTCAAGGGCACCCACGGGAGGGTGGCCAATTGGGCTATTTCAAAACATAATAATACATAAATATATTTTGTCCATTGAATTCTATTATTGCTACAACAAACAATTGTTTGACCCACCCAACATTTATTGATATAAAAGACCCCTCTTTCATATTATAATAGGTATATTACATTTTTATTGTTAAATAGATTGAAGCTGATGCACCCAACTTCTTTAGCTAACACATTTAAGCAATAAAATCTACTTCAAATACCTACCTACTTTCTCTTCAACGTAGGTCACCCACGACTTACCCAACTACAAGTCTTTGGACTCACAGAACTATGCGCTGTCATGAAAATAATGTTTCACTTGGACCAAAATCTATCACTAAACAGTTTTTAGATATTTATTATTGCACGGGTTTTCAATTACATTAAGAGTATTCAGCATTCATGAGTTTTGAGAATATTTTGTAATATTATGAACTGTTGTGTACTAGTGTAGCTAGCAATACCGTTAAGACACCGACACACAGTATAATTTTTGGAACCTTTTTCTGGGGATAACATATTTTATTTGACAATGCAGTGAAAAACATTTTTTTAAATATAAAATTATTAATCTGTGGCTGATGTGTTTTCCATCGCAGATTAGTTTGAGTTGTTTGGTACTTGGGCAAACTATTTTAACCAAAAGTATCTAATAAAAGACAAACATAAAATATTGAAGTCTCATCCCGGCAAAATTGGCTGTCCCGAAATACATTATTGGAACACCGGGATGCCATACTGAAAACCAGTAGTGTCTCAGACAAATCGGGACGTATGGCAACCCTACAGTATTTTCTATCGACCAATTGATAAAATAAACATACTTTTTATAAAAAAATAATTACCATAAAATCACAGATTGTTATATGAATGTAATCTGTGATAAAATTACTTTTTTTATTATCACATTATTATAGATGAACTTAATAGGGGATTATTACCTTTAAAGTTTAGGCATCAGCAGTGTTGGATATGCTAAGTATCAAGCCACTAAGTTTTAAAACTTGTACTAGTCCAAAACCTGTTAAATTGGGTTAGAACAAGTAAGTTATATACAAGATCTACCAAAATATAGTTTGGCATAGTTGCGTAAACTCGGTAACTTGCTAGATCTATCTGAGCTTAACAACCTGTCAAAATTTAGGCAATTTATCATAATAATACACATGTACATGTTATAAACTTATAAATATGTTAAATATTTTTTTTTATCTTCACTTTTATAGTGATTGTTGTAGTATAAACTTGTATTAACCATGACTTAGTTATTGAACTTGTACTTTTGATTTCAGCTTTCGGAATCAAATGATTTCAAACCTCTCTTGTGCGTGAATAATAGATTTTTAAATTGTGATACACGCACTCAAGTTGATGGTGATACGTGGCGAACTGTAGTTCGATCCGAAGTAATTTAAATTTTAAAACTCCTTGGTATTCGCAACTGAACATTTACTAATACAATTTAATCTATTAAGGATGGCACTTTCAAACCTGCTCATATTGGACCAGATAACTCAACCACTAATAATGTTCACACAGAAGAGACTGATCAAGGTGTATCATCCCCAAATACAGCACCTTGTTGTTCATATACCGAAGCTGCCAAGTTCCCAGTATTACCAGTACGATGCAAAGTAAAGATATATTTTAATATACCTACATTAATACTAAAGTTGTTGTTATAACTTTTCATCATGTCTAACGCCTGTAGACCACCAACGCAGAGCTGCATAAAAAAAAATTTGGATCTGGCTGTCGAGGCAAGTGTATTAAGTTTGAAAACCAATGGTACACACCTAGTGAATTTGAAGCCCTTTGTGGGAGGGCTTCTAGTAAGGACTGGAAAAGAAGTATACGATTTGGTGGCCGTAGTTTGCAAACATTAGTATACGATGGAGTTTTATTACCACATGCTATGAGTTGTGTATGTGCAGCCTGTTGTGATGACGAATCTGCTGTAAGTACAATATTATTCTTGGTCATTGGTATTTCTAGTGCGATGTTTATGATGGTTGTATATGTTGTATTAGACTGACCCCGTACGACTGTTTACTCCATACAAACGAATACGTACCAAAAAACATTCGTCTAGTCGTTCAAAGAAGAAAAAAATTGAAGATGGTATAACTCTTAGTAATGGTGAAGATAGTTGTGATAGCAGTATAGGTATATCAATAGACAATGATGATATCGATATAAAAAATGATGAAGCCATACTTCTACAGACGGGTGATGTTTCTCAAGCTGAAATTGTTCAATCAAATGATTCAATAGGAGATATGTTTAAAAAATTAGAAAATGTAAGTTTCTTCAATAACATTTCAATTAACTCGTGATTAGAGGAACAGATTATTATTTAAATAAATATTCTTATAGAGTAAAAAAATATAAATATTTCTTTAAAATGTGTACAAAAAACATAATTGTATGGGGCTATTAAAATGTCACAGTTATTATTGTGTTATCATACTTATAATTTTATGGATTCATTTTATTAGTTGAAAATTAAAAATTACTAAAAACTAAAAATAAAAATACAAACATTATTCAAATGTAAAGAAAAATGTATATGTAAACGTTTTTATTTTTCGTTCATTCATTCTGATTATAGAGGTCAGGTTATCTTTCTCTTCTAGGCATTAAATCACCTAATAAATTAAGAAAAAATATCAATTAAAGTCTTAAAATTGTAAACCCTATGAAAATTATGGTTTTATAAATGTATGTATGTATATTTTTTTTAGTGCTTTTATTGAATTAGTAAAACATTTAAACTTTCCTTATAAAAATCTGTTCCTTACTAAATCAATTATATACTAATGTATAATTAGTATCATTAATATATATTTTTCATTTGGAATTCAGATGTCATCGAGAATGATTAAAATGGTTCACCATTTTCGTAACTCTATGCGTGTTGCTAAGTACAAATGGAGTATGGAAAAACAAGAGTTGTTAGCAAAACTTAAGAGGGCCAATGATAATTCTATAGAAAATAGGTAATTACTAATTTATGATGTTTGTCAAGTCGTTGATTTTATAAACTGGTGTTAATTTATTTCTCATAGGAATGTTTTTGACGTGGAGACAGTTTCAAGTGTGGCGGCAGAATTACAGCCAAGTAATGATGATAAACCAGATGTTAAAAAGGTAGAACACACATACTTGGTTGTAAATTATTCTTTGCATACAATTTTTTTTCTCTGTAGTGTGCCAATTGCAATAGAGATGCATTTGCAGAATGTTCATTGTGTCGACGTACATCATATTGCTCTACGTTTTGTCAAAGTAAAGACTGGAACAATCATCAAGTGGAATGCATCAAGGGAAGCATTATGGTCATTGTACAAACTCAACAATGAATCATATTATAGATTCTTCGAGTTATTTCTAATCAGTTTTTCAATTCCAAATATTTTTTTTTTTACGAGTAACATAGTTTAGCTTAGTAATTTTAACCAGTGGCGTCATTTGTGGGATGCAAAGGTGTACAAATGCATCCCATGAATTTTTTTAACAAACTTTTTGTGTAGATCATTTCATAAAATTATAGTGTAAAACAAATAAAATTAATTTTGTAATTTTTTTTTAAATGTCAATTTTTCATATTTGAAGTACTTAGTAAATTAATTTTTTGCATAAATATGGGTTACAACGCTAAAAAACTTGGCTATTTCATTGATTCCTTTGGTTGTTGAACAGTGAAGACTCTGATACACAAAGAAAAATATATGAACTTCTCCTATACCTTAGTCCTATAGTCTTATTTGTAAAGCAATTTTTCATAGAATGCAATCATTCAATAGAAGAGTAGTTCAGATTTAATATAATTAAAGTCAGTCAAGTTTGTCAATGGATGCCCAAGTGAAAAATATAATCAAATTGGCACTCAAAAACAAATTATTTAAACTATGTGCATATATATTATAAGATTTACACTTACAATTAAAAATTTTACATTATTATAATTTACAAGATAAAAGTATTTTGGGAAATTTCAACATTTTTGATATTATAAACATTAATATTAGGTAATTTATATGTATAGTGGCGCATATTTTTCTATACTTTAATAATATAATATTTTATATATATTTATTCTGAGTGCATAAATATAAAATATTTTAAAATAAGAAATATATAATTTCAATAGATGATTGAGTCCTAGAGCACATTTGCGTGTTCGACGTCTATGAACGCAAGGTACAAATCAAACCTAGTCCCCAAGTTTCAAACCAAAATAATTTTTTCTATCTGGTAAACTATTTATATTTTATTTCAAATAACAACAATAGGTAAATATTTCTATAACCTACCATATTATATTAAATTAAGTTTAATATTTAGACTGTAATTTATGCCAAATTGTTTTCTTATATTTTTCAGTTTTAAATAAACAAATAAAAATTTAGCATGAAAAACTATATAATTGAATTTATATAAAATAAATATGGTTAGCTATTTCATTTTTAAGGTTTATTAATTTAGGTTTTTCATTAGAAATAATACTGGACGTTAAGTAATAAGTCTATACCAGCCATCCATAACTATGTACTTTCATGGTTGTGTAGCAAACATATTTTGTTAAAGGATAAAAATTAATTTATTATTTTTTAACACTTAATAATTTATTGTATAATATTTAATAAGATACGGAAGTTGTGTATAGTTGATATTTTTGTATAGGCTTTCAATTTATCAAAGACTGAAAAGTAAATCCATTATATTATATCAATGAGATAAGACAATTTTAAATATTTTCTTAAAGTATTTATTTTAATACCTTATGTATTTGATGCTCAATGAGGCAAGGGTAGGTACCTATTTTATTTTTCTAATCATTTGTGAAAAGTAGCAAACAACAAATGTTCTGCTGTAAGAAAACTTTTTGCAATGCCTTGGTTATGGATATGTGAACCCCATGATGAGGTATTATTATTTTTGTCCAACCAATTTCATTAATGTATTTATTTCAATTATAAAAAGATGGGCGGGTGGCCGAGTGGGTGTTTAATGAATTCTCAATTCAAAATAATTTGCTAATTTTTGTGATTTTTCCGTATTTTGTAAAGATTTGAACATTAAATGCTTATACAAAAAAAACTGTGACAAAAGATTTTTAATATTTACAAATATCATTGTAACAATATTGTATTAAATTGTCAAGCTTATTTACCCAAAAAATAAAGTTTTGTTGACATACATAGAAAAAAAGGTGTGAAATGGGCGTTGCTCTGCTGCACAGTAGGTTACAAGTGGATCACTGTACTGGATGGTGTTAAATTTTAATTCAATCATTTAATACCATTATATAAGAAAAACGATTCTGAGCGAATACGGTCAATCGGCCTATGATATTACTAAGTATATTTGATGATATTATTATGTACTGTGAAAAAAGTAATTATTTATATATAACCTATGTACGTGGAACCTTGTTTTAAATTCTCAATCCTTAGATATAAAAATTGAACATTTTTTTTAAAAAAAACTGACTAAAGATTTTTAATATTTTCAAATATCATTGTAACAATATATCAGAAGCCTTGTTTTAAATTTTTAAGCTTTTTTACCCAACAAATAAAGTTTTGTTGACATACACAGAAAAAAAAATGGGCAAGTGGGTGTCGCTCTGCTGTACAGTACGTTACAAGTGGTTCACTGTAATGGATAGTGTTATATTTGAATTCAATGATATACTATCATTGTATAAGAAAAACGATTCTGAGCGAAAACGATCAGTCAGCCTATGATATTACTAAGCACGAACTACTGTGTATTAGTTTGTGTATTGTGTTACTAAGTATATTTGATGATATTATTGTAAATAAAGTAATAAATTTATATATTTACCTATTTACCTATTTACATGATTTAAATTTTCAATCCTTAGCTATAAAAGTTGAGCATTTTATACATTTTTAAATGCAAAATAATTATTAAATTTAAAATTGTATAAATACTATCAAAATTCGAACTTTAAATGCTTATAAAAAAAAATTGTGCGTATGTGTTTTAAATATTTTTCTACTGCTATTGTAACATACCAGGAGCCTTGCATCAATTTTTCACACTTTTTTACCCAACAAATAAAATTATTAAAATATTTTGTAAATTTTATGGTGTATAGAAAATGCTAATATAAACATTCAGTCAAAATTTCATGTCCCTACGGTCATTTGTTTTAGAGTTACACCAAAAACCAAGATCGATTTTCTCAAAAACAGATTTTGCGTAAAAAATCCCATTTTTCCTTAATTTTTCTTTTGTTTTTCACGTCGCTTGTGAAAACTACTGGGAAATTTTTACTTTTGACCCCCCAAAGTACCAACTAGATTCACTTTCCTATCAGAAAAGTTACTATTGAAGAAAATCCAAGCACTTTTATTGTCCTAAAAGGTGATGACAGACACAAAAATAAAAAAAAAACACACATCATTGTAAAATCAATACATTCATCGCTTCGCTCAGAATCTAAAATGGAAACTGAAAATGTCCGTAAACAGCTCAAATAAGTCAAGATATTTGGAAATTGTTATGGTGTATACAAAATGCTAATATAAACATTCAGTCAAGTAATACAAGATTCCTCATTAATTTGTCTACCTTTTATCAAAAAAAAATGTCTACAAGCAAATCAAATTAAAATTTATGAGCGTTTGAAGTTTATATTTTTACAAGATTGGATATTCACTCGATTTCTCATGTAGCGATTTTGTTATTATTCAAAAATGAATAACTGTAAATACATGAAAATTGCACTGAATGTTCAAATTTTCAGTTTCTTTACAAATTTTAAATTATTTTGACTATTTTAGCTGTGTAACGGACATAGTTAGTTTTCAATTTTTTTTGTTTTTTTTTCTAACAGCTAATGGCCTTAGTTGCCGGGCTCAATGATCAATTTAAAAAAAAAAATAAATATATTTTATATAAACATATGGAGAAATAGGTACACGCATTGTATACCCAAATTGTATATGCAATTATGGTTTTTTGTGTAGTATTAAAATACGTTTTCGAACCGGGAATTTAGCACACTTGCAGACCGAGCAGTCCTTCGCACTTTTTTTAAATTTGAAACTAATTTATCTAATAATATATTTAATAAAATAATATATTTTATTTCATGTATTTCCAGGCTTCCAGCCGATACAAAACCAACAAAAACCTTGTTACTATTACAATAGTATTTGTAATATTATATTTATATGCACATAGTTCAATATTATGAATGAGCTTGTACCCTTAAATTTAAGTATCATTCTTAATTTCTTCCGAATTTCAAAAAACCTTAAAATACTTAACAAATAAAAAATAATTAAAATAAAAAAATTATATGTAATTATTACACGTAGAACAATATAATAACTATATAAAAAAATAATAATTTTTATTGTTTTAAGTGAAAACTTAAATGATATAAAAATGTAGATATAAAAGTTTGAAAATATTAATCAAATAATATATATATTTTTTATACATACAGCTCTATAAGTCGGGAGTGTATATTAATTAATTCTTTTGAAATTCTATTTTTAGCGTCAGAATATTGTAAAGATAAATTATTCATAAAAGAACCAATAATTTTTTAGTTTTAAAAATAGAACTTTTGGCACCCTACAATAATAATTGTCTTTTATCCCACTGTGTGCCATAGTCTTCGCTAGTCCGTGCCAGTATTTTTTTTCTACAAATTCATCATCGCTTCTAAGTTCAAAAGTCGTTAACAATTATTTGAGTTACATCTCTGCAAAGCACAACCGACTCCCGAGTACCTCACTTTTCAAGTTTCTAAAAAACTACCACTGTGTGATTTATGTTATTAATTTATTATAATATACTTATTGTTGATTTGTTTTATTTTAAGTTTAAATAAAACCAATGCAGGTCACATGATATTGTTGGTGAATTATTAATATTTATAAATCCCTTGGAATTGGTATACTCGAATTTTCATTGAAAATATTCGAAAGAATAATGTATAATAGTATAATCTTTGTGTGTACAAAGCACGCGTGAAAATATATTTCAAAATTATTTTTATCGTGAACATTGCGGTACTAATTTATGGATATTATATTTAATATAATATACAACAGTTTGCACTTCTATAGTTCTATTTTAATACAGCGAACCACGTATCTACCACTTGGTGGAGAATTACAAATTATAATAAAAACTTTTGTTACCTAATACCATACTTATATAATAATATATATACACACTATTACTCTTATTATTGTTATAACATTATGACATCAAAGGTACATTATTTTTAGACAGTGCTCTCCAAAATTTTGAACGTGAAATCGTGGGTGAAAAGAATGCAATTATTTTTAGGCGAAAAGAGGAAAATATTTTATCATATTATTTGGTCAAAGAGAGGACGTGGGCGAAAAGAGGAAGGTTTAATTTTTGGGTGAAATTGCGAAAGGAATACCGCCGAATTTTATATTTTACTTATATATATTAGTTTATATACTTTGTATATCGTTTTAGATTATCATCAAAAATGCAGGTTATCATTATTTTTACGTTTTGTGATCATTATATTCCTCTGAGGCTTATTCGAGTACAATGATATTATTATGTATAACGGAGAACAGATTTCATAGGCAAGACTACGGCAGTTTTAAAAACTTTTGATGCAAAACAATTTGTCAATAATAATATAACAATTGATAATATAATATCATTATAATATTATATTTTAATAACGGAAAACAAGTACATATACAGGTAGTTAAAAATAAAAAAAAAACGGGTAAGGATGTCGCTCTGCTGTACAGTATGTTACAAGTGGGTCAATGTATAATGGATTGTATGAAACTTGAATTCAATGATAATATAATATCATTGTATAAGAAAAACGATTCCGAGCGAAGATGGTTTGTCAGGGTCATAGACATATAAATTATATGTTATTACATAATATTATTTATATGTCTATGGTCTGGATATTTTATATTGTTATTTTTTTAAATAACCCGTAAGTTGAATTAATATTACAATATTATTTTTAGATTCTGAGCGGAGCTAGGAAGCTAATGGTTTTAAAATGGTGTTTTTTTTTTATCCTGTATACAACATTTCTACCAGAAGGAGTGCTTCGATTTCAACATAATATATAGTACCTTATCTTTTAGCAAATTGGATCAAGATAGTACTTTAGAGAGGTCATTTTTCAATTTTCTCTATAGTTATTAAATGTCACCGACAAATTACGAAAAACCGCTGAAAATGGGATCTTCATTTCTAACGTTTTGTCGATTACCATAGGAACGAATAAAAAATAATAATATAAATCAACTTGCATGCTATAATAATTAATAATAAGTAAAAACAATATAAATTAATATCCACACTGACAAACCGTCTACGCTCACTGCTCAGAATCGTTTTTCTTATACAATGATATTATATCATTGAATTCAAGTTTAATAAAATTTATACATTATATACAATATCATATATTTTATACATTGACCCACTTTAAGTATTTATTTAAGTAGTCACAGTTGATTTTCTGTAGGGTAAATTATTAAATGTATCACTTTTTATTTTTAAATAATGATAATTATTGTTTTCTACAATTTCAACAAAATATATTTTGTGATCTGTAAAATGAGAGTAAAAATGTGATTCATTTATTATTTCATTCACTAATTACTAAGCAATAGTAATTTTGAACGGAAATAAAGATAGGTACCCCAAATCATCCCCTAAAATTCCAGTCAATCAAATTCATATTCTCAATACAATAATTTTAATTTATATTCATAAAACAAATGTGAAAAGTAGCATAACCATTCAGTCATAAATATGTACTTATGATATAAAAGTAAAAATAAAATTTTCTAATTTTTACATCGTAAATGAAGTCGTTTAGAGTCTCATATAAAATATTTCCTATTTTTTTAAAATATATAATCATAAAGACAGTTTTATTAAAATATTGTTAATTATTCAAAAGTTCATACTTACCATTTAGAACTTAGAATAATATAGAATCAATCTACTGAGTGTTATGAATAGTTAAATTTCTGCTACACTGCTACTATTGTAACCATGTTAGTATGTTATGTTAAAATTAATTAAATTATTTATCTGAAGAATCACTGTAGTTCTTGTAATTCAAAAACAAATAATTGTAAATACATGACAATTTCGCTGAATGTTTATATTCTCATTTCCTTTACACCATTAAATTTTGAAAATATTTCGACTTTTTTTGAGCTATTTATGGGCATTGTCAGTTTTCAATTGTTTTGGTTTTATTTTCTACAATTGTCAATAAAATATTATTTGTTTGGTAAAAAAGCGTGAAAATGTAATATAAAACTCTGATATATTGTTATAAAAGTAGTTGAAAAATATTAAAAATACAATTTTTGTTTATAAGCATTCAAAGTTCAAATTTTGACAAAATGTATCAAATTTAAAATTTAATAATTATAAAATGTTCAATTTTTATATCTAAGAATTGAACATTTAAAACAAGGTTCCACGTAAATAGGTTATATATAAATAACTTTGTTCACAATTATATCATCAAATATACTTAGATATATCATACAAATGAGCTGCGGAACAACGTCCAAGATTGTCTAATCGTTTTGAGTCGGCTACTGTTAACGCCATTGTGCATACAGTCGCAGAAACTGTCTAGAGTGGGGTATGTATGCGTGAATTTGACTGACTTTTGTACACCCCCCAGTACGCTCTTATTTGGAATACAGTATAGCGTTACTTAAAGCTCGGTAACCATGGTTGATGTTAAAGCTTGAACTCTTCTAGCATTACAACTTTTGCACAATACATGGACACATGGTCATCTAATAAATAACATCCTCTACCTTCTGCTTCTGATCCTAATAAAGTACCACAATCCTAGAAAAATAAGTTGACAAATTTATGGAAAATAAAATAAAATTGAATCAAAAATAATTTAAGATATTTTTTTAACTGACTTCACATTTGTAACATTGCACATGGAAGCTTCGGTCCAATGCAACAAATCTGAAATCTAACTGTTTCATCTTGACCACGCTCTGGCTTAATAGGGAATTGGCACACACTGCATTTTGGAGCAAATTTCCTAAAGACAAAAATTGTGTTTATAGTAACATCAAATATTTTTTAATGGTTATATTATGTACTTTAAAGTAATGGTAATACATATTTAACATCTTCACAATTAGGTACTATTTAACTATTTTATTTTCATACAGAATTTGATGACAATATGAAAAATATTCATACTATTAAATGTTTTAATCTAGTAGTAACATTTTGTTATAAACATTACATATTGATTAGCTATATTTTATACAACTAGTTTATACGAACATATCTATGTTTTTTGATCTTAATAATATTAATAGTAAATGATATTGATTTTTCAAATCATAATCAATAATTATTATATACCTAATACAACACTTTTACTTTTATTTTATTGGTCGAACAATATCAACAATCCAATGATCAGCCCACTTATTAAATATTCAGTTATACTTATAATTTTGATTATTTATTATTAATGTGTGCATAGCATACAAAATGCCTTACTTGTGAAAGTCATCAATTCAATAAATTTGATTGGCTGAATCGATGGTGAAGGGTATACCATCCAATACATCGGAAACAGTGAGGATGATATGGGCAACTTGTGGCTCTCAGGATTCTATTCAAAATTGGTATTTACAAACTGAACATTTTTCTAGTGTATCCTGAATATAATACAAAGTAAATGTGAACATATTTATTTTAATTGCTATCAAATACAATTATTATATTTTAATAGCATTAATACATTTTACTTAGATATAATAATAATAATACATTAACACCAGTAAATAAAAAATATTATTTTTTATGAAACTAAAGAATGTAAAATTTTAAACATTAAGGAAAATAATAATGATGATAAAAATGCAGAAAATCTTGTTAATTACATTATAAATATTAATTTGTTTCAATACATACATTTGATGATAATTAACGGTTTATTTAGGTAAAAAAACATAGGTGCCTTGTGTGTAATACCTACCTAATTATTATAATAATATTAAAAATAGTGTGAACGCTGAATGGCTGAATTGACTCATAAAAATAGTTTGAAATCATTGTCTAACAGAATTTTTTTGTTAAAAAATATCCGCATCATTTATTTATACACAAGTGTATTTATGTATAATTTATACTAGGAGACAGTAAAAAAAAAATGCAAATACAGTTGTTTATCATACTTAACAAGTCGAAAATGATTCTTACAACAATTTGTTGAAAATAATTAACTTTTAAGTACCTATTTAAAGATTTTGTGATCACTCAATGTTAATTTAATATAAAATATTACAAGACTACATAGTAAAGTATTATATTAAAAACAGTAATAACTAATATAATGGTAACTGTAGGTACATGTTATAATATAGACTTATAAAAATCTTTTTGTCACGCCTGCACCGTAAGTTTGGGTTTTAATAGCGGTTGAAGATAGCGATTGAAGCATTGGAAAGCGTTATTTTCCCGTCCAGCAGGCGGTAAAGTGAAAATCCCAAAAATTGCTGAGTGCACATTTCACGCTCGTATACCCTGCACAAACAGACACTGAAATGTATACCACGGTCGTCAGTTTTTAAAAAACATAAACTTTTTGTTACATCTTATAATTATATTATGATGTTATGTGATGCTTAAAATAAATAAAACCAAATCGTTTCTTTCGTGAAATATTGTATAATTATTGTCTAGTTGTTGCATAGATCCCTGAATTACCTTTGCCGTGACCGATGAATGCAGAGGCGTAACAAAAAATAGTATGTGTGGCTCGTGCGGGAAGGCAATTTTAGTCTTGGGCAAAATGGTCTGAAGATAGCTAATTTCCCGCCCTTGCCACACAATATACTATTATAAGTCTATGGTTATAATCAAATTAATACTTACCAAATAACCCTCTTCGCAGTATGGTTTATTATCAATGTGATGAAATGGTTTTTCTTCCAATTGATCTCCACAATGGGTACAGGTTAACATTTTATATGATTAATATTACCCATTGCTGTACACCCAAGAACTTCTTCCATTACTTTTTCATTGCATTTAGAGCAATTCCCTAAATATATATGATAAAATGATTATTTTTATTATTAATTGAAATTATTAACTCTTAAATGTAAATAATAATATTATAGATTATAAAAAAATACTTATAATATAAAGAACTTGCATTACTGTCCAAACTTTTTTTACCATCATTGACGGACATTGAATTTACGAGGAGATCAGTTAAAGAATCAACTTTGATTTCTTGTTAACTTGAAATAATGGACTGTGAAAGACTGCTCATTGAGTATTTAGGTGGTGGACGGACAGCACTAATAGGCTCATAGATTAATTCATACATTTTTAAAAGAAGTAATAATAATAATTAAAATACAAATAATTAATTAAGTGATACCTATCTTATTGTTTATTCACCTGAGAAGAAGAATTATCAAAATCTTTTGCATCATCTTCGTAACTAACTGCCTTTTGAAGTTCAGAGTAACTAGAACTTACTGGAAACGGAGGGCTGTGTATGTTATCTTTACCTATTTTAAATAAATATAATAAATAATCATAATTAAATTTAAAAAATGTATAAATAATTACAAACATAATGCTTTTAGATTGTAATATAATGGATAAAGTCGGTTTGCCTGTTTCAGCAATGTTAGAATATATGTTGTTAGATTTCTCATAGTAGTTCACATTGCTATAAATGCCTTGGGAAAGTTGTGGCATTTTATTTGTTACTGTATTGTAGTAAGTGGGTTCATTCTGTATAGTCAACTCTTCACTCTTGTACTTTACTCCAGAAACATTGGCATATAATGGACTCCACGGTTTTTTGGACATATTTCTAAAATTATAATTGTATAAACTAAAAATATTATTTGTGGAATTCGATGACAATGGAACGAATGATAAATTAATAATGAAATTGTTTTGTTGTTGATCGTTATTCTTACCTGGAAGATGCCCTGATTACGGTCTCCTGCTTAAAATTATTAAATTTTGAACACATTGACGGATCGAGTAATCGAGTATCGATCGATTGCAACCAATTATTTTTTGAATGTATATAGTATGGAAATGTAATATTGGTATTAGGTAGGTACTTAAAATTTAATAATGTAAGATTGGATTACGATATAATATTATAATATTAATATTTATTAACAATAATAATATTTGATAACAGAATGATATCCCTAGACCTATAAACATATAATGATAGACCTATATCCATATTATTATCATATTATTATCCGTGGATATTTGGTATGGAGTGGTATCGTCGTTATCACGGCTAAGTCCTCGTAATAACGGTTTTCCAGTACTAATTTTTCATTTACCAAGTACGAATTTAAATTCTCGCAAACACAATTTAATAACGATATTTTTTGTTCATTGAATATATAAATGTGTGCAAAAAAAGTAGATAAAAAACGTGTTACAAAATATAATATTTCGGCAAATAAATTTACATGTATGACAAAAGTTTAAAAATGTACTATAGTAATACTATGGTTGTCGGCGAATAAGCGTCGTTGCAATTTGGCGGCGTTGATGCGAATTTGACGACGTTCGTCGGAAAATTAAAGAAGGAGCGTGAGTGCAGCAAAAGCTACATCGGTTGGAGGTAACGTCGTGGAGGTGATCCAAGGTTTTTAGATTATAGCCGTGTTGTGGGATGCAATTAACGTGCCAACTCACACATTTTTATATAATAGTATAGAAGTCTGTGTGCCAACCATAGACAGACATAGTGCCAACTTTTAGGTTTTGAAAAAAAGTGTACACTAATAATTAATGTAATGTCTGGGGAAAGTGTAAGCCGTAAGGAGTGTGAACCGGATCTGTTTTCAAAGGGATGACACTAGTGCTACCTACGACTATATACTACCACGACATTGTATTACTCAGAAAAATTATTTTCATTGTCAACCATAATACTGATCCGATATCAATTACTTCGAACATAAACTATACCGATATTATATTTAATTACTCCGAATAATGAGTAAAATACATATACCTATAAGCTAATGGACAGCGCTTAGAGAGAGATGTCAGGGGTACGATATAGAGTAAAAGAGAAAAGAGAACATGAGGGAAATATAGTATTAGTTTCATACGCCAATGATTACCAACATATAATACAAACATATAATATTATTGGTCTTTATTTTGTCTGTAGACCATTTAGTTTCAAAAACATAACAATCAATAGGAAAAAAAATGTTGTTGTATAGATACTGATTATTATTATTATATTTGAAGCTTTGCTCAGAATCATTTTTCTGAAGAAATAATTTATCATTTCTTTAAAATTCAATACATCAACCATTCAACCATGCCTATCCTATCCGAGGAGCAAAGAAGACTCTGAATACCAAGACATATCTTAAAAATCTTGAATTACGTCCGAAATTTTAATCCTTCAATTACTTAAGTTCACTATAATAAAGTACTGAGCTTTGCTCAGGCCTAACAATTATTTACTGAATGCAATGAATTATCTTTCTTCTACCACAAATATCTTACGGGTTTTATTTTCATCAGAAGTACAAAATCATCAATGAGTCTGCTCTAAAATTCAATAATAATCATTTTATTGATTAGGTATACAAAAATAGCAAACAAATCAACATGTTTGTTTTAATCTTAAAAAAATACTGACCATATTACTATTAATAAGTTATTACTTATAATAACTAAAAGTAAGTATAATTAATGTTATGGGGCAAGGATAGGCAACTGGCGGCCCGCGTACCATTTTTCGCTGGCCCGTGATATATTTAAGGATAATTTAGTTTATAAAATTATAAAATGTTAAGATTTTTCTGTATTTTATTTTATTATATTTATAAAATTATTAAAATCGATATAATGTTTATTGTAAAACGTAGATATAAACTTATCTAGTCTTGAACTATTAAATGTAAATAATATTATCTTAGATCATATACTGTATATGATCTAAGAATATTATATTATTTATAGGGGTATAGTTAACATTAAGTTTTTTTTTTTTGCTTCTATGTTCTTTGGCCCACTATATTTTTGCACATTCAAAATTGGCACTCTAGTAGAATTGAGTTGTCCATCCCTGTTATAGGGTAATAGCAGGTTCTTAGTTACCTATTATTTTTAATAAATACTTTGGCGAGTTTATTCAATATCAAGATTGTACAGAATTACTTTTATTTAAGAATTTTATACAATACTATAATTTGTTCAGTTGTAAGTATAGTTATAAAAATCTAATACTCATTACACATTTACTGAGTAAATAAGTTTATTATACTATACATAAATTGTATACCTATTTTATATTTAATATATAAAAAAAGGAATATAAAGAAAATAGTACATACAGTTTATTGTATGCTGATAAAATAAACAATAAATATACAATGCAGTAAAATAAAACAGTATTTATTTATGATTAGCATAAATTATAATAATTAGATTCAATAGTTGCCGTTTATAAATATGTCTTAATACATAATCTTCGATACAACTATGGGCACAATGTTTTGAATCAGAGTTTCGAAAATTCCTTCTTCTAGATTCTATAATAACACATAAAATAAAACTCATTGTAAACGGGTGTAAACTCTTAAATTAAATATAATACAGCATCTTAATTGAAAAAAATAATATTAATAAATACATTAAATCTAGAAAATAAATATATATAAATAGCAGTGGCGGCTCGTGGGTGCTGGTCAACTGGGTGTGACTTTAAGTATAATAGCAGTAGCCGGTAGTCATAGGTATAACAAATTATTTAAATATACGAAAATATACATCTTACTAGTCGCAGGGCACAGCAGAAAATGGAAATTAAATTTTAAATAATAATAATAGCGATTAGCAACCGACAATGCAGTTAATTTTAAAAATAAATTACCCAATATAGTAATATCATGGTAATATATAAATATTTTACTGTATGGACGACGCTGCCGGTCGTGCAAACCCGTACATAACATTAAAGCTTAAACAATAAACGTACCCGCACGCACACGATTGCAGCACCTCGTTTATACATGTGTATTCAGAATATTGGTCGGACGACGCTGCCAGTTGTCCAAACACAGCTCGTGTGAACATGCGTACCCATATGCTCCTGGTATCTGGGAGAAACAAATATAATAGACAAATGTATTATAATTTATAACTATTTTATTATTTAAAAATTTGCATTTTTAATAAAAAATGAAAAACTAAGAATATGATACAATTAATTTTTTTTCGTTTAATTAATTTTATTAGAAGGTGCGATCGTCCCATCGTCCAAACCATGAGCTGCCGTGTCGTTTGTGTCGTGATAATCAAATGTTTTGAAGGCTACAGTACTGAAATATTCACAAAAAAAGCAAAATAGTATGTATAAATGCTTATACATTGAAATAACCAAAATACATTTTTGTATTTACCTTCTTGGTTTTTTGAAACAAATCTAAAGCTCACATAGGCATCTCTAAGACCTCTAAACAAAATGAAATATGTGTTTCTTGTTAGTTGAACTATAAGATTTGACCACCTACAGTTTATAAATAAAACAAAATTTAGATTTGGCAAATATATTTATACAATGATTATTTGTTATACTATATCAAGCATGTTATGTTTAATTATATCATACTTAAGTAGCTACTCTTTTATTATTTTAACATTTGAGTTGTTCTTTACCATTATTTCAGATTTTGTTTGCAAAAGTAATGGAATTAGTTCAAGTGATACATGATAGGTAGTTGTTATAATTATAATTCCATCAAACAACTCTTAAAATAAATAAGTAAGAATTTTACAATAAGTATTTTTATTACATAAAAATGTTATTTTTCTTACCAGTATATAATATGTTTGTAATATTTGAATGCATTAATTCATACAAATAGGTAATAAATCATCAATTTGATTTTTTTTTTGCTAGTGAATAACCTGAAAAAAAATAATTCAGAAAAATTTAGATTAAACTAGAATAACAGTAGGTAATTGTCGCAATATTGTAAACATTTTTAAAATGTTAACAATTTAAATACATACATGTAAGTCAAGAATTTAATCTAAGAATTAAGTAATTAAGTGTAAAATATGCAGAGTGCAGATAAGTTATACATTTTTTTTTTGTGTCATTAATATAATAATTTTTAACATACAAAAATATTTTTTACTATTTCCTATCCCAATAGCAACATAATGAAGGAACGGCATACATTTAGCTAGCACGATGGAAACATATTAAGTAAATTTAACATTTTGCTGTCTACTCTAATAAAATGTACTAATATTGATTATTGATCATTAGTTTCTTGAAATAAAATGATTCAACGAGTATAAAAAAACTATAAAAGATTATAAAAAATCAAATTACAGCAATGAATGAAAGATTTAATACAAATTTAACAATCCAATACATTATATAAATATCTATATAATCAATGATTCCAGTGTAATACAATTTATAATTATTATTATAATATAAGCGCATTATAAATTTTGTAATAACCATCATCAGTGAAATATTTGCACATGCTATCAGTACCTAATTTAGTATTGACATTTCAACTATAATATGGAATATGCAACTTACATATTTTCTTAAAACAATAAATTAATCCAACCAAAATTATTCCAGGACACTTACTATAAATTTTCCACAGTTAAAAATGATTTATTTCGTTACGCACCAAAGTAAATTTATGACGGTAACTCGGAACATCTGAATTGTGAATATATTCAGGAATTAGCACATCGTAATTCATATTAAATAGGTACTTCGTTTACTAAATCGCAAACAAAATTAAAACACCAAACACGCCAGTCAGTCACCACAGGCCACGGCCAAACTCCAAGATTTTCAGTTTTATACACGGACCAAGATATAATGGACTGGAAACGACAAGGCAGGCGGGTGATGGGGGACGGCCCGCAAAAGGTTCCGTTTTATTTAGCGTCACATTTTATATCTTAGTCCGTGTTTTATACAGACGGCGCTGTAAACTCTCAATTATGAATGCAACCCGCGCATTTGCCTCCTGAACATACTTTCGAGGCCACTGATAATCTGCTCGTTCCCAGTCCATTATATCTTAGTCCTTGGTTTTATATTTTAATATTATCATCTATAATAATATACTAATATCACAGTACAAGATTTTACAGTTTTCAATGATATTAAGAATATCGGAGTAGTTTGATCAACAATCGTAGTTGTAACCCATAGACCTATATAATCGGAGAACTTGTATTCGTAGCATTCGACATTCGGAACAATATTATGTTCGAAACATTATTTTATCGTAGCAGTTGTAGTAGCCCGTTTTCAAAACAAACGTTTTTGGTGTAGATTAATCAGCTGCAGAATCGCAACTATTCGCTGATAAGAAATGATAACAATCACCTACACCGTCTACACCTGCACTTTAGTAAGTTGGTGTGAAAAGTATACACGCTTAACTCACACTATTTCAAAACAAGCGGTATGTATGCTGACACTTTTCTAAAACAAACGCTTCAGTGTACACTTTATGTCAAAACGAACAGAGTCAATGCCGAAATCCAGATGAAACCTAACCTCAAGTACAGTGTAATGTTCAAGTATTTAATATAAAAGTTCTAAACCAACAATCAGTTTAATAATTTTATTAATATTTTATAGAAACTGCAGGAAGTACAACATAATTTTAAACGCCTAGATCATGTTTTAACGAATCTCGGAATTCTTCAATGGATCATTTTCATCAAAATGATGATAATGTAAGAGCGGTGGTACCTGCAGTATCTTCAATGGTTAGTATAGCATACAATATTTATTATTTATTTGCCCATCCATACAAAGTTAAAATAATATGTGTATTGATATTTTATGTTTACATATAATTATTTTATTAATTGTATGTATTTATGTATGTAGATATTAAAATACAATCGTAAGATAAAATTAATAATAAAATTGTGACGTTACATCAAGTATCAATTCAAAATTATGTAACATTTTCGCGTCCTAGGCCATTAATGAATGCTATTCATATGATGGGAAATGTAAACTTTTCTCCAAATGCATTGTCAATGGTAATAGTTGTGTATTATTTTTTTAGTATTGTACACCACTCATCAGTTAATGTTTTTAAAATTACTTATGATATATTATACTATATAGCGATGTAACTGTTTATTTTGTACTTATATATTTTAATGATATATTTTAGCTAATTGGAAAACATTTAAATTGAATTATGGGGTTTTTGATTTGGTTAAATATTCAAATTTACTATTATTTTTATATTTTATTAATTATATTATATTTAGTAGAGTAATATTCAATTAATTTTAATTCTGATATGCATAATTAAATTACCGATAGGTATGCATTTATCAATATACTTTTGAGCTATGAGTCTTTAAAATACTTTTGGTTGAGTAACGAAAAAAGTAATAATTCATTAAGTAATTAATTTTAATTTGGGTTTGTTAAAATTAGAATTGATTCAATTCAATCCACTTTTATTAAATGTTTTTTAATTTAAAATAAATACATAAAATAATTATTGTTAGTAAGTAAGTATTTGTGTGACATTTTTCAGAGTTCATTAATGCCTGTTTCAACGCCACCAAACTATACTTTTTCAAAATCTAATGAACAATTAACTGAAGAAGTTATACATCCATATGTTAATAAAACCTTTATGGATTTGGATAATTCCAATGCATAGATTCATAATCAAAATCCAACATCGGTATGTCTTATCCCAACAAATATATTATAATACAGACTAAAGGTTTAAATAAATAAATTTAATTGTAGGTTTCATCACTAACAGGCACTTCTTTTGAAGAGACTCAACCTATGTCTACAATACAAAATATAATTGCTGAAAATTCATATGATGAAGTATCAAATTTAAATAGTACCCTACTTACTGCTTCTAAAATATCAGGATTAAATCAAAAGACCAGTCTTGAAGAATGTGATACAGTTCAAAGTAATTATGTAAACATTTTAAGTTAAATTAAGTTAGGTTTTATTTAATAAAACAGTACCTTTTAAGATTTTGAATGATCCTACCTATTGAACATACCTAAATACATTTTTATTAAATAGGTACTTAGTCTTATTTAGGTTTGTAAAGTTAAATTATTGAATCTGTAGTTACACTTGTAGTGTAAAACAAAAACTAAAAACATTTTCCAAGTTTGCAACTTTTTGTTTTTCCTTAAACATTTTTAATTTGTTTTTCAATATTATTCACGTCATATTATTTACATTGCTTATATTTGTATTTAATTAATATACTTACTATTTAATTAGATGTTTTAAAAAAACCACATAAATACTTTGATGCAGAATTTGAAATGATTGTTCAAGGATGGTTTCGTTCTGCAAAAACCTGTTTTTATAGGGAAAATCAATCCAATTCATAAAATTAATGTAATTGATTTTACCAAAAATATGTAGATATCTGCTACACTTTAATGTATATGTTACAGTAAAAGTACAAATAGCGGTAAAACCTAGGATTTATCAGTAAATCCTAGATTTTGCCGACTGCTGAAGTCCGAATCTCGGACATTTACCGATTGATTTCGGTAAAACCTATGTTACACAAAATAGTTTAGTCAGAGAATGATTTTTGTAGTTTGGACTTTTACAAACGTATGTGTCTTATATAATTAAAGGGCCACATTTGAATGTTGAACATAAATAAATATTAAATTAAGAACCATAAAGATAGGTATTTCAAGAAGGAGGAACCTATATTACACCCTATTATCTACCCTATTAATAAAGATTCGAATCTACCCCATGCCAAAATAGTCAATAATAATCGTAATATCAATTTTAATAATTATAAATAATGTATGTACATTAGATATATTATTAGGCAACATTATTTTGAATAGGTATATTTAATTCTAAACTTAAGATTTTTTTCAAATTTTCGAATTTTCCCTGCATTCAAATTTGCCCCACTCTCCCCTACATTTTATACATATTTTATAATTAATACATTTTTAGGGATTAAACAATTTCTATATGAAGCAATGTTTAGTATTAAAATTAAAATGGGATTAGCTAATTAAATTATTCCAAAAAATGTATTGCCAGGACTGCAAACAGAAGTACGTTTGAACTCATAGAACAAAAAGGTATTTTATAATATTTTATCTGGTAAATCAGTCTAATCAGAGAACATTCCGGTAAACATAATACATAACATAAAATATATTAGACAATATAGACTTTATTCTGTACCACAGAAGTCAACAAACGCAAATCCAATTTTTTAAATTTTGAGTTAGTTATATAATCAGAATATGCTTTTTGTGATCTTTTTAAAGATATTAAAACGTAAGTCCTATATACAATAAATACATAGATAGCAAGAAGTATACTAACTTAAGTCCTAAATTATGATAGGAGTATAGAAACTTATGTCCAGCGCGATACATAAGAAAAGTAATACAAAATAATATTTTTGATATAATTGTAAGTCCATTGCAACAAACATTTTTGTTTTGTCTCTCAAGCTTTCTACATACTACAGGTTCATTCATAAACGCTGAATCAGTTAAATATTTGATACATTTTTTAATCAATGTTACAATAAAACATATTAAATCAAACCATATCAAAATCAACAAATTATTCCTTTAATATATAAAAATTAATGAGATAAATGGAAATATTTTTATTAAAGTTTATATGTTTTTAATACATTGTAAGTTGAATATAGCATAAAGAAATATATTATCTTATAATAATTATTATATAAAAGATTTAACAATACATCAATATTCAATATAAATTATTACAGTACAAACAAAATTTTAAATCAAAATAATATTAAATTGTCAAAAATTAATACATTTTAATGACATGCATTTTGTAAACACAAAATAAATTTAGAGTAAGGAAATATATCTTATACTAAAAATTATTATACTAATGATTTAATGATACATCAATATAAATTATTATAGTACAAGTAAAATTTTAAATCAAGATAATATTAAATGAATTTGCCTGTATTAATAATATGCATTTTGCATACAAAAAATTAATTTTAAAAAGGATGGATAATATTGAATATTTACCTATAAATCAATACTTATTCATTAATTATGTCATCATTACCAACTTGGCAGTTAAAAAATAAACGAAATAATCGCAACCTCCACTGGTCTATTATATTGACGAGTATCATAGAATCTGACATTCCACTGTGTTTGATAGCAGCATTCAGAAAGTTATTCATGCTATGCAGTTTTTTATCTTCTTGGTATAAGTCAAATACAAAAATAACATGTTCTAATAATTGAACAACACTGGACAATACTTTCTTTGGATTTTCTTGTACAAACCTGAACAAAATTGTATTTAAGATTAATACTTTAAGCATTGATACTACTTTATGATACATTTTATATTTGCACTGTGTAATCATATACTGTTGCAATAATTTGGTATTTACTATAATACAAATTAATTATTAATTCAATTGTTTATTATTTTTCATAACTCATAATATTTAGTTATCACCGTGTTTCATCTTTCGTACTCGTGTTTTCTACTGTGTGTCCGTATAGTGTACTTAAGTGTAATACTATTATATAGTCGGTGTTTTTTGTAATATTGACAATTGTCTATTTTAAATCTTTACCATATTTTGTCAAATTAAAGGTAAATTCCTAGCTATTTTGATACAAGTTGCTCTACTTCTAAACGCTGGTTCTTACATTAATAGTACCTTGACCGATGCTGATAGATATTTGGAAAGAATTACAACTTTTGATATGCATTAATTAATGTTTAGATTAGTATCATGTGTAATTATAGTTCATTATTACAATTAATACAACTAAAATTGAATCAGATTCTTAAAGATGTATGGATACCACCAGCTACATTTCCATTTCCATTAATTAATTGTAATGCCAAAAGAGGCTTGATATTCAAACACCATTGGTTGAATGCTTATAAATGGCTGGCCTATTCTGAAAAATACCAAGAGGCATTTTAAAAAAACTGTGTTGTTTTCTCAAAAAATGGTGGTATTGGTGGTCAAAAATTATGAACCCTTGTGTTGGAGGCTTTTATTAACCACAAAAAATCTATTATGTATATTTATAAACATATTTATTGAAAATGTTATTTACAATTTTTCAATATTTTGATAGGTGTTTAAGAAACATGCAAATTTGGAATACCATAAACTGCATTATTGAAATCTGATAACTTTTAGATTCTGAGGGAAGCGATAAATGTATTGATTTTACAATGATGTGTGTTTTTTTTTATTTTTCTTTTGTGTCTGTCATCATCTTTTAGGACAGTAAAAGTGCTTGAAATTTTCTTCAACAGTAACTTTTCTGATAGAAAAGTGAATCAAGTTGGTACTATGGGGGTCAAAAGTAAAAAACTCTCAGTAGTTTTCAAACGCGATGTGAAAAACAAAAGAAAAATTAAGGGAAAACGGGAATTTTACGCAAAATCTGTTTTCGAGAAAATCGATTTTGGTTTTTGGTGCAACTCTAAAACAAATGACCGTAAGTACATGAAATGTTGACTGAATGTTTATATTAGAATTTTCTATACACCATAACATTTCCAAATATTTTGACTTATTTTGAGCTGTTTACGGACATTTTCAGTTTCCATTTTTTTTTCTATAAATATCAATAACATTTTATCTGTTGTGTAAAAAAGCTTAAAAATTTAATAGAAGGCTCCTAGGTGATTGTTTCAAAGGCAGATGAAAAAAAATAAAAATCCTTCGTTACAGTTTTTATTTATAAGCATTTAAAGTTCAAATCTTGACAAAATACGGGAAAATCACGAAAATTAGCAAATTATTTTGAGTTGATAATTCATAAAAAATTTTCTTTTTATATCTAAGATTTGAAAATGTAATACAAATGTCTACAAGAAAGTCAAATTAAATTTTTATGAGCGTTTGAAATTCATATTTTTACAATATTTGATATTCACTCGATATCTTATGAAACGATTTTCTTATTTTGTTGTAATTAAAAAACGTATGACTGTAGTACTTGAAATTTTCACTGAATGTTTGGTATTCACAAAAAAAAAACACTTGTGCATGGCCAAAAAAACCACATAATCCAAAAAAATTAATTGAGCAATGTAGTATACCAAACAAAATGGAATACGTATATTTAGAGGCAAGAGAAATGAGCTCAGGAATAGGTAACCATTGAAAAATAATAATTGTATATTTAGAAATATTATGTACAATATAATATCCAATCATACGATTTTTACATTTGTTTAGAATCTTTATTAATTGCAAGACAAAAGGCTAAGAAAGCTATGTTCATATCTGATCTTGATGACGATGATAATGTTAAACCTAATAAAATAAAAAAACTTAAATCATCAATTGAATGCCCCGTTTTTTCAGGTAATATATTAATTTATAATAAACTATAATATTATTTATTTATATAATATAGTGTATCAACTAGGTATACTAGTAGAATATATTTAATTTGCAAGCAATAATGTATACAATTTGCATTTAAATTATTACCTAAAATAAATTGTAGTACAATATGTGTGATTTATTATTTACAGAAAATTATATTGACCCTGATCAAATATCTGAAACAGTTGATTATATTCCTGAACGTGATAATAAGAATGACAATTATAGACAATCAACTTCATATGTGAAGTCTGTTTTTGATAAATCACCTGTGAAAATGAATAATGGTTGGTCACCATCTCCTCTCAAATCTGCTGCTAAAGGTAACTTATATTAACTAAAATTAATACTAATAAGCATTGAAAAATAAATTGTCTAAATTGTAAACTTTGTCTTTGATTAACATTTAATAGATCAGCTAAGAAGTGCATCCAAGGAGCAGATATCATTCAAAGAAATAGATTCATGTACTAAAAAAGTTATATCTACTACAGGTACCTATTTTCCAAAATATTTAAAACATATATGTACCCAAACTGTACAAATAATTTTATAATATTACAGTTGATTTTCTTTTCAGTTTCAAGGAAACTTAAATTTGGTGATAAAGAAAAACCATGTAAATATATTATTGTGATATTATATTTCTATGATATAATACCTCTGGGTACCTTGTACAGCTTTTTAAATTTTAAATTTACTGATTACAATAATAATATTGTTAATTTTAACATTCTGTCGGACGAAGAAACTTTTGATACATCAGTTATAAAAAATTAAGTGTCTCCTGATAGTAAGTGTATTAGAATTATAGCTAGTAATAAAGATTATTTTTGTTATTTCGTTTTAGTTACAAAAAAAGTTACGCATGATCATACAATACAAACATCATCAGAATTAAACACTAGCAATAGAGAAAAAGTAATGACATGCAAGAATCATATATTCATTAAATTAGTTTAATCAACTATAAGGTACCTGGATATATTTTTATATTTGATTTACAGAAAAACCAAGTTGATTTTAACATCCTGTCTGAAGAAGATACTTTGAAAATGCCAATAAGTATAAAAAAAAAAGAGTTGTCTCATCCTGGTAGGCTTATGAGTATGATTTGATATCAACGAGGTTTTAATAATATTAATTTTGTTTACTCTTGTTTCTAGTTATAAGTAATCTGCAGGTTACACGTCATCAGATACTACAATCATCTACAGAATCAAATACTGCTGGCGATCAAGAAAAAAGTAAAAACCCAAGAATGTAGTTATATAACCACGGCTTTAGACAATCTATACTAAAACCATGGTTATATATTATTAGTTAAATATTTTTTATATGCAAAAATATTTTATATAATGAATTTAAAATTTTTTTAGGTAGTACACCATTAAAAATCACTAGTAGCGGTTCTCAAATCAGTCATTCGAGTGTTGAAAATAGTAAGTATATAGCGTATATAATACTATACAATTGTTACTTTTACTGGGATAAAAGAGTATTAATATATTATACAGTTAAAATAAGTACCTATATCATCATAAATAATTTAGCTTAAGCAAAATATGTATATAGGTACTCTGTTGTTAATACTCTAAGTATCATATTATATAACAAACAGTTGTGCATATTATTATATATATTTAAATGTTATATGTATAATACTGTATAGTTATTCATAGGCGCACATAGGGGGGTGCTTGGGGGTGCTTAGCACCCCCAGGTTTAAAATTAGCACCCCCAGTTTCCTGTAAAATTTATTTCAGTAATCCACCAATAATTTGTAAATTATTATGGTTTATTGAGTTGGATATTTTTTTTTTCCATTATAATTATAAATATCTATTTAAATAGACAATAATATTATAGTTCATGAATTCACAGTATTGTATGATTGCACATATTTTTTGTCTAAACATTAAACAATAAACAGCAATCATAATATTATAGGAAATCATATTATCATTTATCTAATCTTACTTTATATTCTTATTATTATCTACTGTTCACGGTTGGCTAGACAGTCGTGGCTACGAAATTATGTTCTATTTATAACTTTGGTTATCACTTGGTTTTTACTAATATTTAAACAGTGGATTACACTGAACCGTTTGCGGAATAACAAATATTATTACCAATCATATATCCGATATGATTCATTGGCCATAGTTGTTTACATTTTATATGCTTGATTTTTTATTCAAAGTCTATTTTGTATTGTTATTTGTTAATTACCCAACATAATATTATAATCATTTTGGTATTTTTAATAAAAGAACGAAGCCGAATCCAAAAGTTTTGGACGAACCGGCACAATTAAGTAAACAGAGTAACAACGAAGAACTTGTTGATGATCCTCTGTTAAGTACAAATATTACAGTAAGTAAAAATTATAAATATTTCTTATATCAATTAAATATTATAAACTTATATATTATTATTTAAATAATGATAGGCACAGAATAGATTTAATCTATTCTGTGGTATACCTATATTAGTATATTACATTAGGTACTAGGAGTCTAGGCACCTTTTTTTGTAGGTACCTATACCTATGTGTATTATATTTTTGGTTCATTACCTACTTAATTAGTTACAAAGTGATCAGTCTGCACAATGTACGAGTACTACACTTATTTCAATTCCCATTGATGTCACAAATTACTTGGGTGATTTACAAACCGGACCTGTACGTCCCAAATTACAGGTAAGAATTATAATTGTATTTAATAAATATTAAATAATTAGCTAATTAAAAATTAAATTTAAAAATATTTAAAACTTTTACCTACCTACTGAAAATATAATTTGTTGTAAAAATACACTTATATTAAATAATTAAAGTATATTTATTTGATTGTAATACATTGTTGTGTTACTTTTTCTGTTATTTAATATAACCAAATAACCAATTGTATCTAATTACCTAAATTATTTTATTTAAAATAGGCATATCCCATGACAAAATTTGGAAAACAAAAACGGTCATTTGGTTGTTCATACTTCCAACAGTATGAGTGGTTGGAATATAGCCTTAAAATAGATGCCGTATTTTGTTTTTGTTGCAGAGTATTTGGCAAATCTGAAGATACTTTAGATACTTGGGTGACAATTGGTTTTTCTAACTGGCAAAAAGTAAGATTTTTGTACTTTTATAGTTTATTCCTTTATGATGTGTTTGTTTGTCATTACTTGACTAATAACTATAAAAAAAAATATAATAACTATACTAAAAACTATATAATATTATTGTGATTTACAGTTTTTTAAAAAAAACAATCTACTTATAATTATTTATATTTCAATGAATTGATGAAATAAGTACTAATACTATATTTATCTAATACAATATTATGTAAGTTAAGTTAGGTATTACTTATGAATAATTAATCATTCATCTTTAATAATAAATATAGACTATAGACTATAGTATTAACTATTAGTACATAATATGTTTATATTAGTTTTAATTAATATTACCAATATTGATTAGTATTTAAATAGAAATATTTGAATATTTTTCATGTTTATAACCTAATACTTTGTTTTATAGCTATATGAAAAACTAAAAAAACACAACACATCCCTGTGTCAACTGACGTGCGTTGCTAAATTAGCATCATATAATTTAAGTCTTAAATCTGGATCAGTTTTGTCGAATTTATCTTCTGGACATCAAGAACAGATTAAAAAAAATCGTACATACATATTACATTTGATTGATATAGTATTATACTTGGGAAAACAGGGTAGTGCCTTTAGAGGCCATTTAGAAGACACTGAATCTTTAAATCAAGGTATGTATAAAACAGTCATACTGCAGATATAATATAGATAAACTGTACCTATTATATTTTCTTATATGATACACATATCTTATTCATTCGCGTAAGAAAAAATCTTTGATAAATACAATTTTCACTTTTAATAATTATAAAACAAATTATGCATATATATTATGTATACTATAATATTTTTGTATGTATAAAACTATAAACATTTGTTATTGTTTAGGGAATTTTAAGGAATTATGCAACCTTTATGAAAAATCAGTACCAGATTTCCATTTGATTTATAAACAACCTATAAGCTACACTAGTTGGAGAATTCAAGAACAGTTAATTGAACTATGTGCTAATCATATTAATGAAACTATTTTAAATGAAATTTCTATAACTGGTTTTTTTGCTATTATGTGTGATGAAGCTAGGTGAGTATTAAGTAAAAATGTTAAATATTTAATGTCAATATAATTATAACTATTTTAGAATCCACAAAGAAGAACAGCTTTCAATATGTGTTCGCTATGCAGTTGAAATGGAAGTGTATGAGCGATTTTTAGGCTTTGTGGACGTGTCAAAAGGACAAAATGCAAACAATATTGTTGAAGCTATATACGCATATTTTGAGGGACAAAAAATATCCATACAAAATGTCAACATTGTAGCACAGTCCTATGACGGTGCTAGCGTTATGTCGGGGAACATGAATGGCGTTCAAGCTAAAATAAAAGAGCAACATCCTGCTGCAGTATACACTCACTGTATGGCTCACCGCCTAAATTTAGTGGTTGTTGACACATGCAAAAGCATTAAGGTTTGTTATTTGTAATAAATAATTATAACTATAATATATGTCTTCAATTTGAGACTTAATTTTAAATGTTTGTTTGTTTATGTGGACAGAGTGCTCAGGCTGCATTTAATATATTGGAAGCAGTGTATGTACACTTGTCAAGACCATCAAAAAATACTAAATTAATAGAAATTCAAAAAAAAATGGGTCTATCTAAGAGTACAACTGTTATATGGGTATGTGATACTCGATGGGTATGCCGGTACAAAAACTGTGAATCTATTATAAATAATTTTGAAAGTATTGTTAAAGCACTTAAAGAGGAAGTTGAAGATCAGGCAGACAAAGATGTTGCTCAAGCAATAGGTTAATATTTTTAATTTTATAAGAATAATATTTTCTAACAAATTGACAATGACATGCTTAACGATTATTACTTTCCAGGCATTTTAAGTTCAATAACAAAAAAAAACTTTATTGTTATAATTTTCATTCTATATGATGTACTTTGCATCATTAATATCTTGAGCAATCAGCTTCAAAATAAAAAAGCTACACTGGGAAATTCTGGGAAAATTATTAAAGGTGTTATTGCTTCATTTAAACATCTGCGTTCTGATGAGGCTTTTGATAAATTTTGGCAAAAGGTTCAAGATTTTGCAAATAAAAATAATATACTATTGACAATTCTATCCACAAACGAAGGTTAGTTCTTTATTATTTATTTGGATTATATATTATTGCTTTATTTAATAATACTGTATGTTTATAAAATAAAATAAAATAAAACATACATTTAAAATGTCAGTACCTAAGTCTTTATAATGAAATAGGTATTATTAAAAAAATATTTATGTATGTATCTGACTATAGTGTCCAAAGAAAAACAAACTCGCAAACGTCGTGAACCAGCCAAACTTCAAGATTATGCCCTGAGTCATCGAACAGGAGCAGAGTCTGAAAATAACACTTCAAACACTATTGAATATTGGCGTACAACAGTTTATTTAAGAATAATTGATGCAATAATTATAAATTTAGAAAAACGTTTTTCGGAAGAAAGCTTAGAGCTGGCCGAATCTGTGGACAACTTTTTTAACTTGGATGAACAAAATAGTTTGTGTTTTATAAACACTTATAAGGTATATTTGATAAAAAATAACTAACTATTTAAAATATTTATTGCATGGTCAAATCTTTTGAAATAATATTAGTATATAAATCTGTTTATGTATATCAGGATATTTTGAAAATATCAACAACTAGTTTATCAGCAGAAATACTGGTCTTAAAGAATAGCCTACCAGCCAACTTTGTATTTGAAGACTTGAAAAATCAATGTCATAAAAGTTCGTTTCCAAATGTCTATAAACTAGTTCAAGTGGGAATGACAATTCCAATTTCTTCTTCAACGTGTGAACGCTCCTTCTCAGCCATGCGTAGATTGAAAAACTGGTTACGCACCAGTATGGGCCAAGAAAGATTTACTAAACTATCTACGCTTAGCATTGAGAGAGATCTTACCAATAAAATAGATGGGGAAATTATATTGCAAAAATTTGCATTATCAAACAAGAAATTAAATCTTGTTTAACATTAATAATTAATGATTACATATTATCATATTATAACTTATAATATAATTACATTTAAATATTTGTTTTTATTTTAAATACAAATTTATAATCATTGCAATGTAGTTATTATAGTATTAGGGGTGGGGGGGGGTGTGGGGGCAAAGCCCCCCACGGACCTGTGTACCATAAATTATTCCAGCACCCCCTAAATTCACACCCTATGTGCGCCTATGTAGTTATTTATTACCTACCTTCTATTATAATATTTTATGATTGATTATACTTATGACTTATCCAATTGATAATTTTTTATATAGGTACTCAAAAAATGTTAAAATCTTTATTGAGGAATATGGTATATCTTCAAACTGATATTAAACATATAAGTATGATACAAATTGAAATTCTCTCTAATCTAGAGTATACAACAAATAACATAAAAGACAGCATTAATAAGACATGTTCATCAAATGATGAATTCCTAGCAGATGATTTCAACTGGCCAATAAATGACATGCTATATCTTGAAGTTATTGAAGAAAAAATAAATGACAAAAATATACGTAACTATTTGGTAAGGCAAATAATTAATTTACATTTTTTATACATACTTAAATAATCTTAATACAATTATATATTTTAGGTAAATGATTTGTCAAATTTAGGAGGCAACAGTGTAAAATCAATTATTAAAAGGATATTATATAAACTGTTTACTGACAACTTATTATCTAATTTTTCAATGACTGGTAAAAAAAGAAAAAAAAAAATTTCCAAACTGAATTTATGTTCAGTTATTTTTGGTAAAAATAATATTTAAATTGTAGTTTTTAGTTCATAGGATCACCTTTATTTATAACTCCAGTTACATATTTTTATTTGTTTATAGATGCAGTAAAAAATCAAAAAAAGGGAAAGCATGTTGACCAAAATGAGATGGAAGAAAGGATTAAATACCATTTGGCTCAAGCACCATTTAGTGTTAAAAGAGTTAACAATAAACTAGTGAAAATCAATAAAAAAATTAATTTGTTTTTATTACTTTTAATATTGTCTTTAAAGTATCCAGAGTCTGGACCATTATATGTACAGTATACAATAATTAATGCATTTATTGATGTGTTATTCCTAATTTATAATAATTTATAATTATAATAAATGGTTCATATAATAAACATATAATTAACTATAATTGTGTGTATTCCTATATTTAAATTTTAAGTAAAATGTAAAGATATGTATACAATGTAGTATAGTGTATTGTTATATTGATAATACTATATTCTATATTTCCAATATAATATTCAAATACATATAGTAAAAAATACATTATCTGAGTTTTATACAATATTTAAAATATAATATTGTTTGGGTATGGGTATTGAAAAGCAATTAAATAATTAATTTAACAAAACAGATTGTTGTATTACTTTGTAGTAGTACAATATTAATTATTAATTTATTATTTTATAATTTTATAATTAACAAATAAATACATAAATTAATATTTATAAAAACAAATTATGCATAAAATAAATTAATAACAAAATAGGTAAGCATATTGCAAATTGGAATATATTAAAGGAATGATGAAAATAATAATAATCAACGTTTACATAATATGGGTAATGGATATTTGGTATTGTATACAGATATAAAAATTATTATATACCAGTATACCATAGATAAAATATAATTAAATTTGATTTAATATATTATTATAAAATAAAGTAATTTATTAATTATTTGGTATACCGTTTTGAGTAATAGATTCACATCGGTCAGAGAGAAGAAATGAATCGTATATGTATAATTGTAAATGAAATGAAAATTGAAAATACAAAACGCGCCGAACTACGTAGTCGTAAATATATTGATCATAAAAACTGTCCAAAGTCTTTGGAAAAAGTAATTTCCCTGTGGTCAAATCTAAATTTAGATTGCTAGGGCGTCACATTAACATTTAGATAGTCAGAATAACACTAAATAGTGTTGATTTAACAATAATGTCAACTTTCAAATCAACTATTCTATGGAATAGGTATATTGTTTGTATTAAATATACAAATGTTGTTTTAACACTTATAATTTATTATAAGCTACAGAAAACTCAATTTAAGATTTGTTTATCCAACTCCTACAATTAAGTAAAATTAACAAGAAAATTACTAAAACCGAATACTTAATAAAAGTTGATTTAAATATATTTTACTTTTGAAATGTTTTTAATTTTTGTTATTTAAAACATGGATGTTGTTAAACAATATTATTTAATTCAAATCTTCATTTCCATTATTTAAACCACATTACGATCTTAATTTAATAATCACACATTGAATACCTTGACATAAGTAAAATCAACTCCATTATTTCTATGCGTGTACATGCGTATAACAAAAACCTATAACCACAGCTTTTGAATCAGAAGTTGGAATAAAAAAACATTTAAATTTTATTTGATCTAATTTAATCTCAAATTGAATAGAAATGTTATCACTTATCAGTAATTACATAAAAACAGCCAACAGTAGTTGAAAAAATTAGGTTATTTGACATTTGAAAAAATCTATTAAGAGGACGCTACCCATACATTAGTAGTTGTTTCCGTCTTACACACGTACGACATACCAGATTTTGATAAATTTACGTTCACTAGTTTCATTAGTGTGCTGTTAGTTTTGATATTAGAGTGAATTGACCTATTATTAAATTTTTAGGTAAGAACATTATCTATGCTTAGACGTTGCCGATTTTTCGAAATTTTTATTTTTAATTAAGATATGGGTATGGGAAATATCAAAAATTAAAAATGCTCATATCTCGCTTGAAAATTTAAATATCGTATAAAAGCCAACGTTTAAGCACAGATAAAGTTATTATCTAAAAAATTGATAATAGGTCAAATCACTCTAATATAAAAACTAACAGCACACTATTGAAACTAGTGAACGAAAATTTGCTATGTCGTACGTGTGTAAGACGGAGACAACAAATGCACGTAGCAACCTCTTAAATGTACATAGGTACGTCTAATATAAGTTCACTACTTGAATGTTTTTTAATCTGTTGTACAAAAACTATATACTTTTGTCATATAAAATAAAGTATTTGTCTTTTGATTTGATCGAACTTATTATAAATTGTTCTGTATTCATAATATGTTATAAATGGGTTATACTTATAAAAATCATCATAAACGATATTTCTTTTTTAAAAATGGGATATGCATTTTTTTTTATTGCATTTATTTGAACATACCTGTGTTCTATTACGCGATTATATATATCTTGTAACAAGTACTTAGAATTTTTATAACTTTTTTTAACAAATTGTAGATAATTTTCAAACTTAAATGAACTAAATGAATCAAGAGGCCCGTGATTTTTTACGAAATTGGGTAGATGAATTAGATCATGGACGTTATAACTAATATATTGCTTATCGTACAAGTTATAATAATCATCGACAAATGTTCGTAATAACATATTGGCCAAATCATTGTAAATAAAAAAAGTTTCACTGGAAATAAGAAGGCGGATTACAGTATAAAAATGTATATAGGTAGTATGTTCCCTTCAGAATTTTGTAGATTACCTAAATCATTAGAAGAAATTGAATTTTGGAAAGCAACATAATTCAGATAATTTCTTCTATACACTGGGCCAATGGTGTTAAGAGGAAGACAAAAAAAAAGTTTTACACTCTGACACTCATTAGTCATTAGGTATAACAAATTTAATAGTTCTGTTGAAATAGTATTAATATCAGGAATCAGGATTAGAAAATCTAACATGCTTAGGTCCTTTCAACCAGAAAACATTAAAAACAAGGATTCTTTTCATTACATTTGTTGCTTGTCGTGTGTTAACAAATGGTATAACTAATAATATAGTTATATATTCGAGTATACTATCATGATTGTTAGATTATATTATTATATTAAGTATAGCTACTATGGAGTTATATCGTTGTGACAAAATTTAAAACCGCTGTTCCGTCTAAAGTGTTTTATTATAAAATTGTATTAGGTACCTATATACCTATTATAAATTATCACTACTTAGCGAACAGTCATTCTTTTAGCATTATGGTGTTCAAATTCAGATTTTAATGCGTATTAACACTATTATAGAGCATCTATACTCATATTATATTAATTTTTAATATTGTATTATTACTTTATAGTCTTCCAAGTTTAAGAAATTCGACAATAATGACTTCATTTTTGTTCTCATGTTTTTTGTCGTACATAGTACACAAACGTGGATAATATTTTCCATCTCGCGTATAAGTTGTACCTAACACAATGTATGAATATTTTCAACTTAACAATGGCTTAAATCTGCGTTTTGAATATTTTATTGTGTTACTTCGGTATGTATCATTTCCGTAAACTTTCTATAGAATAGAATATCATTGAACATTTTGGACGTAAAATATTTTACACGGCACACGCACTAATTTAAAATCATATTTTCTAGGTCAAAAAAAAGTCAAAATAGTTTTAAAATTGTATGGAAAATGGTCATTTTAAGTTTTGGTGAAAATGTTGAGTGTCTAGGGATATTGATCATTACAACGAAATCAAAAATCGATTGATGAAAATTCGTTAGGTAATTTATCGGTGAAGTTCTAATATTGTAGATTAGGTTAGGTATTCAATGTTCTTTCCAATGAAATTGTGATGCGATTGCATCAATTTATTAAATTAAATTTATGATTGTATTGATATTGACCCCGGAGTCGCCCATCACATGACATTGATTTTTGTATTTTGTACCTAACAGTAAATAATCGGAAATATTTTCAACAATTTATTGATGCTGTCATCGGCGGTTCGAATGAAGATCTGGAGTTATTAATCGACTACTTATTATTATTATTATTGTTTATTAAACGCCGAAACGGCAGTTTTACATAATATTATTACAAATAGTATGGTTATCAGTGTTCAGTGTTATAATTATCAACAACTATTTTATAATATACAATGCACAGTTTTTCAGTGGCGGATTTTCAAAATTTTTCTGGGGGGGGGGGGGTCCTAAAAAATAATATGCATTTCAAATGTGTTATTTTTATTTTTATAAAAACAAATGTGTTATATTATATTGTGCTTATGTATATAATATACATACTATATTGTCTATATTCATAAAATTTACAAAATAAAATCTAATCTTCTTTTGGTTTTGCCTAGTTCTGCCAAGACTGCGTCAACTGTTAAGCATTGCTCATCCCTATGAATCGACATCATTGCCAAGCCGTTTAGTCTAGCCTGAAATCAAAATATTTTTTTATTGATGTATTTTGCATAATATTTGACTATTTATTCTTACCTCGTTCATAGAATTCCGTAGATATGTTTTGATTCTTTTCAAATTTGAAAAGGAGCGCTCATTTGATGCAGTAGAAACTGGTATAGTAGCAAGGATCTGAAGGAGTTTGAAGACACTTGGGTACATTTCTTTATTGCAAAATGTCATTGCTTGGAGTGCATTTTCTGGCTTTTTTCCCATGTTTTTTAATCTTCTTTGCCATAATTTATATTCAGTTGATAATAACGAATGATTTGTGAACTCCAGATCATCTTTGTAATCATCGGCTAATTGAATAAATTTATCTTCATTTTCTTCTGTATCAAACAGTGACTGAAAATTGTTAAGCTTAATCTTATGATTGACAAACCTTTGTTCAAGTTCAGTTATATAAGAATCCATGTACGGATTAAATATGGATACACGGTAATACTCTTCGGTAGATTTTGCTTGAATATTCATTCTATGTACTTGTCTTCCTATAACTCTCGGCATTGTTATTTCCACTTGAAATTGAGCAGCTAAATCATGTGCAGCTGTATATATTTTTTTAAATGAGTTTTCAGCATTATTTCTAAAACATTTCATTTCTTCTAAAGTTTCATCAGCTAATCTAGTTGCTAATTTTAAATCAATGTCAACTTTTTGCAACTGTTTAGATAGGGGTAAACCAAATCCAAAACCTTTTGATAATATTAATAATGAAATAATGAATTCTCCATCTAAGATTGATTTTTGTAAGCGTTGTGCTTTTCCACTTGTATCATGATCGTTCCATTCTGATATTTCACTAAAAGACTCTACAATAAATTCAAAAAGTTCTAAAAAATCATGCACCGCGTGATAACGTTCAATCCATCTCGTTGCACAACTACGTTTTAGTGTTTTTTTTTGTTGTGTCATTAGAGGAATCTAAAATTTTGTATGATAAAACATTTTTTCGTTTGGGATGTATGAAAAAATCTCGAATTTCGCCAATCAAGCTTAAACAATTCATGATTGGTCGCACACCACATGATTTAGTGACAACAAGGTTTAAAATATGTGCAGAGCAATGAACATACATCGCAGAAGGATATATTTGTCTTATGTGAGATTGAACGCCATTATAGATTCCCGACATAGACGCAGCACCGTCATAACCTTGTCCACGAAGAAATTTAAGCTCTACACCGAATTGCTTAAGAGTTTCTAATATTAAATTTGCTAAACCTTTACCTGTTGTATCATGTGCTGGTACAAATTGTAAAAACTCTTCACAAAGCACAAGTTTATTTAAATCAACAAATCTGACACAGAGAGACATTTGTTCCACGCCCGATATATCAGCTGTTTCGTCAGCGAGTATTGAGAAACATTTTGTAAAATTTACACGTGCTACAATATTTTTGAGTAAAACTGAATTACAGGCTTCAATAATAGAATTTTGACTTGTTTTACTCGTATATTTAATTGTACCATCACTTTCTAAACACATT
This sequence comes from Metopolophium dirhodum, assembly GCF_019925205.1. Classification (NCBI taxonomy): domain Eukaryota; kingdom Metazoa; phylum Arthropoda; class Insecta; order Hemiptera; family Aphididae; genus Metopolophium; species Metopolophium dirhodum. Next base: position 30,050,457 of record NC_083560.1, read on the forward strand.
TTCAAATTTAAATCTCCTTGAGCTCTATAACGAAGAATTTCTCTAAAGTTTCCTTCATTATTTTTTAAGTCATTGTCATCAGATTTAGTGATAACTAAACGACCATCATCACGATGCCCTCGTAGAGAAATGTTCTGACGCCCACATAAAATAATAGCTTCAATTATTGGTTTAATTTTGTTTCTATTTTCTGTAATCTGTTTAACTCTCTCGGTATCTAATTGTTGTTCAATAGACATTTTTGGATTTTTTAAAACGTTTGAAAAATTAGTAGCATCAAGAAAACAGTGATATTATATAGTGATATTCTAGAGATGAGTGTTTGGTAAATATTTCAACCGCGTGTTTCCAGTTATTAAATTTTTTTACTACAAGACTACCTAACAATTAAGAATTGTGTCCACCATGAGATTTCGAAAACGCTACACAAAATTTACAAAATGCACCGTCTTGTATTCCTGAATACGACAACCAAGGAAATCGCAGTAACCATGCATATTGAAATTTAAGATTTCTTACTTTTTGGTCTTTTCCAGAAGTAATTGATGTTATCGGAAATTTATAATTTATTTCTGGTGTCCAAACTTTATTTAATATGTCATAAATTTCATTTTGTGAAAGTATTTTGTTGCAGAATAAACTGATATCATAATTATTATGAGTTAAGGACGAAAACGGAGTTGCTAAATCATAAATAGATTTTTTTTGTACTAATATCAGTAACATTAGGTGAAAGTGGTCTTTTAGTTGATACATTTTCTCTTAAGGTACAAGTTTGATTAACATTTGAAGTTTGAATAGGTTTTAAAAAAAAATTTTTAATGGATGTTTGGTTTTTAGACGACATTTTATTGAAAAATAAGTTTGTACTCACTTATGATTTTCTGTAAATCGACTATTGCGTTATTACAGTGTGTCAGTGTTAGTGTCAATTGGCGACGGTCAACTAATCTATACATTTTAATAGTAGGTATAAAATTACAGAAATAGTGTGATAATAATATTGTTCTCTATAGTGGAAAAATACGCAGATAAACTCACTTTCGCTATACAAAAGAATATCGGGAATTAACGTTACGACGGACGATTTTATCAAAACTATTAAAATACGATTGTAAAATATTTTATTATATTATTATTATTTCAGTAGATTCTTGATAACCAACCTACTTATATTTGAAATATATATATATATTATTATGTTATACGGTATACCTACTGCAGGGTCAGACTCTGTGTATGTATTATTTAATTATAAATGTATTATATCAGTGTCTGGGGGGGGGGTCCATACCCCATGGACCCCCCCCCCGTAAATCCGCCACTGCAGTTTTTGTATTAATTTGTTTAAATATTTAATTCTCCCGTGCTAAGTGGATTAACAGTATCTCCATCGAACCAAAATGTTGTGAAATAAACTGAATAGGTTTAGACACAAAACTCCATATACTTACTAATTAAGAATTGATTTTATAAATTTTTAAATATTTTCGTTTATTCCTTGTCCGTTAAAATGGACTTACGTCTTATTTGTTAAGCACTATACCTACCTACCAGAAGCAAAATTACAGTAAATCCATTTCAAGGGAGATATTGTATATTTTTTTAAGGACGTTTTCTTTTAATAGGGGGATAAGTAGGTACTTTTCATATTCTGAGTGGAGGATGAATGTATAAATTTACAATAATGTGTGTTTTTTTTTTAAATTTTTTTATTTGTAACTGTGTACAAGATACGTAAATGAAATAATATTTCAATTTTCCACTTCAGTATCTTTTTCGATAGGAAAATGAATCTAGTTGGTGTATTGAAGATGTCGAAATTAGAAATTCCTAATAATTTTCAAAATCGCCGGGAAAAACAAAAAAAAATTAAATAAAAACGAGAATTTTTACGCAATTCGTTTTCAAGCAAATCGATTTTGGTTATTGGTGTAAATATAAAATAGACTATAGATACATGCAATTTTCACTGAATATTAAGGTATAATAGAATTTTCTATTCAACATAAAATTTAAAAAATATATTCAGCTGTTTACGGACATTTTAAGTTTCCAATTTTTTTTAGTTTTTTTTTGTATAAATGTAATTACAATTATATATTTATATTCATTTAGTCAAAAGGTTTGTAAATTTAATACAAGGATTGTAATTCATTGTTACAATGGCAGTTTTTTATGAGCATTTAAAGTTCAACTTTTGACAAAATACGTAAAAATCACAAAAATCACAAGGTTGAGCATAAATAGGGTATAAATGTATACATTACTTTATTCACAATAATATCTTCAAATATACTTAGCAATATCATATGCTGACTGACTGTCTTCGCTCAGAATCGCTTTTCTTATACAATATTATTATATAATTGAATTCAAATTTAACACAATCAATTACAGTGACCCACTTAAAACCTACTGCACAGTAAAGCCACACCCACTTGCCCATTTTTTTTTTAAATTATATTACGACCGGTCGTAAACTTCGCGACACCAAGTGAAACCACACCCTTGGCTGTGATTTCACTAGATAATATATACATATATAGAAAAATTTTTTTGTTGGATAGGACTATCATCGGGGAAGGCTATAGGCTATATAACATCACGCTACGACCAATTAATAGAAGTGCTTAAACAGGTATTTTGAGATTTACAATGGAAATATTTGTTTATAAATGGTTGCTTTTGGTTATAGGAGAAATAATTAATAGAAACAGTATTTATTTATTATTGGTTGCTATTATTTGTTGGGTACAAAGCGTGAAAATTTAGTAGAAGGCGCCTCATTAATTTATTGTTATATGTTTATTGCTTCAAAGGCAGATGAAAAAAATTAAAAATCCATAGTTACAGTTTTTATTTATAAACATTTAATTCAAATTTTGACAAAATTTGTCAAATTTAAAATGTAATAATTATTTTGTAGTTAAAAATGTATAAAATGTTCTTTTATAGATAAAGATTGAATATTTAAAACATGGCTCTTCGTAAATAGGTCATTTATAAATTATTACTTTATTCACAATAATATCATCAAATATACTTGTTAATATCATAGGCTGACTGACCGTTTTCGCTCAGAATCTTTTTTCTTATAGAATGATATTATATCATTGAATTCAAATTTAACACCATTACAGTGACCTTACCCACCTTTTTTTATATTGTTATTATTAATTATTATAGCCGGTTGAATTAATATTATAATATTATTATTATTTTTTATTCGTTGCCCTGGCGATAGACAAAGCATTAGAAATCAAAAACTCATTTTTAGCTGGTTTTTGTAATTTGTCGGTAATTTGTCGGTAGTTTTTCCTGTGGCATTAAATGACTAATGAGAAAATTGAAAAATTACTTCTCTAAAGTACTGTCTTGATCCAATTTGCTAAAAGATAAGGTACTTTATGTTGAAATAGAATCACTCCTTCTGGTAACAATTTTGTATAAGGGATAAAAAAAATAAACACTAATGTAAAACCACAGCTCAAAATTTAAAATATTTTCATAGTAAAATACAAACATTTGGTTAATGATTTATTTTAATACGTGTATTATTCAAGTTATTATTTATATAGGTAGTTGAATTGATTTTTTTATAAAATCTATTAATGTATTGCAAGACAATTAATATTTAATTTTTTATTTTTTATGACAAAAATTCGAAGACATATTTTTTCTACTGAATTATTTTTAACATTATTTTGATTTTTTACCTATATATCAAATAGTCTTTGGTTTTTCAATATTTAATAATGTATGATAATTAAACGATTTAAACTGGAGAAACTATTCAATTTGATAATTTATGCAAGTGTGCTAGGAGAACACAACGTCGATACAAGCAGTACGCACTTGTCTACCTTTTTAAAAATGAAGTTGACTTTTTAGTCTTATTATCGTTTGTAGGAGCTAACACTATCTTTTGCAGGAGTTAACACTATGCCTATGTAGAATATTACTTACATGGCTACATGTGTAGGAGTTTACTATTCCCCTAATACATTAGCGTATTTAAGAACGTTATGTTCCTATAACATACAATTTTGTGTATTATTCGTGTGTACAAACCTGCACCGTCAATGTTTTGTGCTGGAAAAAATTTATTTTATAGGGTCGACAATAATGTTGTTTTTATTAAAGCTCGTGTGGCTCAGTCATTATAGAATCGAATATCGATGATAATATGAATAGTATTATATATATATTTTTAGTAGCTTTGTTATTTTAGTACAAAATAGTGGCGACCAACCTTTTTTTACCGAGGGCTTTCAAAAAAAATTCTCGACAGGCCAAGAATTTTTAACATTTTCTTTTCTTTTAATTATTATATTTTATTTTAGGCACATATTAATACTTAGTACACTGATAAGTTCAATTATTTATTAGATATAAAATGTATATTTCAAATATAAAATATAAACATATCTTTATTTTTTTTTTAATGTGAGTGTTTGTTTTTGTTCACATAGAATATCAATATTAGGTGAGAATTAGGTCACCACTAGTATAAAATATTTCGAATGGTTAGAATGTTTTCAGTTTAATGTATGTCCGATAATCATCATACACATATTTTAAAACTGTATGTAGCACCACGGCGTAATCCTATTTTAATGAATTATATTATAAAATTTTTAACACAAAAAACATATCGCCCCGGATCAAAAAGTGGCAATTTATTGAAATACGCCTATCTACAGTGTTTATAAGGGTTTGTAATATGTACATAACCGGAGAGAAACGGAAAACGATATAAATATCGGTATTTATTGCGTATACCTACTATAGTGCAGTATGCCTACGTGACTTTGTGGTAAACAATCAACGCGAAGATTATGTAAAAAAAGGAATTTAAAACGAACGTTTTAGGGTCGAATAATATTGCTTAATATATTATGAACATATGGGTACCACACCCATCGTTATACATGACGTGACATATTTCTACGAATTGTTAGAGAGTGACCCATCGCGTCCAAGGGCCAATAACAGACCCGTGCGGTATGTTTTAACGAGCATTACAGTATCACAATACGAGTACTACTATTATATACATATAAAAACTACGGACAATGGAATTATTTGGTGGTAGGCTCACTTTGCGGTGTCCGTTCTGAGCCAGTGGTTGTACAGTCTATAGAGTTAAACAGGTGGTGGGGTGAGTGTACTCGGGAAGCGACGATCTCTGCGTCTGCATTCCATGGGGCTTAAATACGCACGCAGTGCATTCACAGCTGTCGTTTCGGTTCGATCAGAGTGCATTAACACCGCGTTTTATACAAATATTATTTTTTCCCCCGCTAAACATTCAGTGACTGCCTATACAACCAAATTATTATCGGTGAGTATTTTCTCATTAATCATCTCACTTAGTTCCATTATATTATTTCACTGTCAATATATCTATTAGTCTAGTGTGCTTACATTGTTGTGTATAATAATAATATTCAGATATTATATCCTACATAACAAAGGGTCTCGCGAGTTCTTGTGTACAACCCATATATATAATATATTATATACTTTCTGAGTGAGACAGACAGAACATTCGATAAGAACTATGCATAATGCATTGTATATTATCTATAGTATTATTTTCAGATAAAATATTTTTCTCCGCTTATATTTTCGTAGGAATACTATATTTTTCTGATAAAATACGGTTCGGATGAAATATTTTCTACTTTAGTATTTTCGATGACAATATTTTTCGAATAAAATATGCTTCTGGCATTATATTTTTCATATCAAATATAGTTCTGACAAAATACCTTTCTCAATTTATATTTTCCGGCCAAAATACTGTTCAGACAAAATATTTTCGGTCATTTTACATGCTCCCACAAATACTATAGTACCTACTGACGACTATCTGTCGTCCTGGACAAATGTTTTATATTATAACATTTTAAATGGTCGATTAAAGACAATAATATAACAGGCACGGATCCAGATCAAAGATCACATATGGGGGGGGGGGGGGGGGCAAAATTTTTTTTACAACAAGAATACAATTACAAATTGTAATTACAATATACTTACACTTTATTCTAAATTTAAATTTTTTCCCAATAGTAGTATAATTTTAATGTAAAAAATCAACGATAAAGTATTAAATAACAAAATTTTAACGTTTTTTCATATTGTCGATTTTTCTAAAACTGTCAATTATTAAGATTACTTGGATAATGATGTACCTGATAATGATCCATCGTTTTTGTTGCACATCAATTACGTTAAATATTACGAATAATATATTATTATTATTTTAGTGCATTCTATATATTTTAGAATAATTGGAATATTTTCGGTTCTAATTATTTCAAATAAGTACCTATAAACTGCTGATATAATACCTATAGCATAACGATATGTCACCGCTTTCCTTTTATTCAAATATGTTTTATAATATCATTTTATCTTAATTCATCCCTCCTCCTAAAAGCGGGAATATATTATTTATGGTCGAGTAACCTGCTGGTACGAGTTTTGTATGTAATTTCAAAATGTCATATTATCTTGTATTATTGGATTTTTATTTTTAAATCGTATTAAATTAGTATAATATATTTTATTTCAAAAATTAATTGTATTATAAAATATATTACTTACAAAACAATGTTCATCAGTACAATTTAATTTTTAAATAATATAGGTAACTAAACTATATAAAATTATATTTAATTTAGGTAAAATACAAATACATTTACATAATGATTTATATTTCGATATTTCAGTCACAATTTATTTTTAAATTAAAATGACAAAACCATATTTTAATATTGGATAGTTAAACACCACATTTTTAAGAGGTTAGATCATATAGGATGTAGTAATAGCGTATTATTTTTTTGCTGATATAACTGACGAATCTCCGAATTAGGTGATCGATACAACTCCTCGCATAATAAATTATTCATAGATTACTATCACAAAATTATTGTAAATCTCACTATCTTAGTTCGTGGTTAATACGTATATTATTTATATGTATTAAAATATTTGTATTTCATATATTATTATAAAAATGTAATGTAAAAACTATATTATATATTTTATAATTACACAACCATTAGGTCCGTAAAAACATTGTCTGCGGTTCGGATTCGGACCGTGGTCCGCCAGTTGGTGACCCCTGGTCTTTAGTACCTATATATGATTTAAGTCAGTGATTCTTATCATTGGATATCGCGTTTTATCATTAATATTGTATTTGGTATTAAACAAAGTTTAAGATGACGTCACGCATCGTAAGTACACTAACATGTTGTCTTCGTTTTACTAATGCAGAACATGTATACCACAATATTTACATCCTGCAGTTCAAATTTTGTGTTGTTAGCTTCAATATTAGAGTGAATTGACCTCTTATCAAATTTATAAATTAAGAACATTATCTGTGTACTATCGTTGGGTTTTTATGATATTTTAGGTTCTGAGCGAAGGGATAAATGTATTGATTTTACAATGATGTGTATTTTTTTTTATTTTTTTTTTGTCTGTCATCACCTTTTAGGACAGTAAAAGTACTTGGATTTTCTTCAACAGTAACATTTCTGATAGGAAAGTGAACCTAGTTGTTACTTTGGGGAGTCAAAAGTAAAAAATCCCGTTTTCGAGAAAATCGATTTTGGTTTTTAGTGCAACTCTAAAACAAATGACCGTAGGTAGGTACATGAAATTTTTACTGAATGTTTATATTTACATTTTCTATACACCATACAATTCTAAAAATTATTTGACTCTTTTTGAGCTGTTTAATTGTCAGTTTTCAATTTTTTTAGTTTTTTTTTCTATAAATATCAATAAAATTTTATTTGTTGGGTAAAAAGTGTGAAAATTTAATAGAAGGCTCCTAGGTTATTGCCTCAAAGGCAGATGAAAAAAATTAAAAATCCATACTTACAGTTCTTATTTATAAGCATTTAAAGTTCAAATCTTGACAAAATACGAAAAAGTCACAAAAATTAGCAAATTAGTTTGAGTTGAAAATTCATAAAAAATTTTCTTTTTACATCTAAGATTTGTGAGGGTCCCCCATTTTGGTTTTAATATTACTATTGAGCGGGTAGATATAAATAAGTATCAGTTTTATGATAATTGTTCATATTACCTGATGATCACACGTGAATATTCTGAATGTGTACGAGAGATAAATACGAGAGCGCGATAAGATACGATTAACGTGTTGCTCGGTCGAAGGTGCACTTGTAACTGATACTAATGTTTAATTGTATTCATAGTTATGAATTATCATATTTATCAACTGATAAACCACTTATAATAAAAATGTTGGCTGTTTTTGTAACTAATATTTCATTGGGTATGGTCGAATTGCACTTATTTTAGTCGAACTGCACTTGGGGTCCAAAAAGGTATTCCAAAAAAAATATCATGCATTTGAAGGGATTAAACGTTTATAAAACTCTTTTTTCCCTTCCTAATTACAGGCTTAGGACTGACATTGGTTTTTATCATTGGCGTAGTTAAAAATTATTGTTTTATACATACCATTATCCATTATGTTTTATAATTATTATTGCTTTTTTTTTTTACTAATTTTGATAATTTTTGTACAAATAATATATACATTACTTTTTTATTCTTATTTTAAATCGTCAAATATTATTATAATAATAAATGTGAACGCTCCATATAGAATCCGTAAACATTAATACCGATCCCAGAATCCAGATCTAATACTATAACATTTAACATAAGACACTCGTTATTTCAGAACCCTCCTAACCCGAATTCAATGTCTCCGTCTTACAAATGTAAAACATAGCAAAAACTGTTTTGCGTGGATAAGAACCACTCAGGCTGTAGTCCAATCCAAGCAACCAAATTTTCACACTATAAAGAGAAGAACATATTTTAATGTGCAACGTTGTTTAAATTGTTTCGATAGGTGTCAGAACTCAAAAATGAGTTATTCAAGTTTGAAAAATACTGAATTTTCAAAAATAAGAACTTTTTTCATATTCGTTGTCTTGAAAAAATTAAAATACAATTTCACAGTCAATGTTCTCCTTTTTCTATAGTGTTTGGTTGCTTAATATGTAATTCGTTCTGAGTAGATCTTACCAGCGAAAACAATTTTTACTATGTTCTACATTTGTAAGACGGAGACAACACATGCGTCTATTTATAAAATTTTTAGTCATCACATATCATTCTTGTGTATTCTAGGTACCTACTGCTAGTCCGTGCCTTGTCTCATTTTACGATTTATTCGTATGTGATTGGATAGAAAATTTACATAAGTTGTATTAAAACTGAGTAACCATCAATATTTTTGATTTTTATGCAAATGCATTGCAGGGTAGATATGACCGAATCATATTAATATTATCTATTCAATTTGAAAATTGAATATTGGTTTTTTACATGATGATATATTATAATAATTTGTTAAAATTTTTTCATTAATTATGATTTGTTTTATTTAGTTTTTCACCAAAAAAGTACATTGAATACATATACTCAAGACGATGAGTGATGATGGCCGTGCAGACAATGGGGCAGAGAAGAATTCAATAAGGATGCGCGAACACCATAATTTTGCGGAACGCAAAAGACGTGATATGATCAAAGACAGCTTTACAGATCTTAAAGATACTGTTCCAACACTACGAGATGAAACACCTGTTAGCCGTGCCAAGATATTAAGAAAAGCAGCTGAATACATACAACATATGAAAAAAAGAAATGAAAGCCACCAACAAGACATTGATAATCTCAATCGGCAGAATGATATGTTGGAATATCAGATCAACCAGTCAAAGAGAGTTAAAAATGTTAGCAAATATACTGTGCAGCATAGTAATTTAGCTGTATTCGTATCAGAATCAGACAATACTGATAAATCAGAAGAAGATCTTCAAAAAACTAAAACAGAACTAAAGAAAAAAAAAATTTATGATTAGATTTAAATGTCTACAAAAATTAAGTGGCACATATTATATGTCTAATTTTGTGGGTACATTTAATTCATTATGTACAAGATAGGTAACTGTAATATTTAGAAGTATTAGTAATATTATTATTTGGTATAAAATTTTTAACTGACATTTTAAGGAAAATCAAGATTTTGTTTATTATACCTATATTATTATTTTGTATGAAACAGTTTTGAAATATTTATAAATTATAGTGAACAAAATAAAAAAAATAATTATTTATAAATGTATGGAATTACTTTTTAAAAAAATTTCAAAATAAAATATGTAAATCCATAAAGTAGGCATGTACTAACATGCACTGTACCTGATGTACCTACCTAATTTCTTAATTTGATTATATATTTATCTTAATTCCACAAGTGTTGGATTAAATAAAATAATAAATCTGAAATTGAATGTGTATAAACATAAAATGAACTGCTTAAATTAAAACAGCCTTTGACAGGACTGAACAAATTTTGTATGGGGTTTCACAGTTAGGTACCTATTGTATAGTATAACATAAAAACAAAAAAATATAGATGGATATATTCATTTTAACCCAGGTGGTGTCATAGGTCATACAGATAGTAAGTACCTACCTACATAATAATTTAAAATAATTAACAAACAATATTTAGTAGGTAGGTAACCGTAAATACTAAATAATAGGTAGGTACAGATATTTTTAGTATATTAAAAATTATCAAGAATGTAAGTTTTAAAATGTATTTGGCTATGAATTATGACTTTATAAGGTTATATAATATAGTTATATTTACCTAGTATTCTTAAATTGTTACCTATTTATGAATATGTATAAAGAAACTCCTATATATTGTTGTATACGCACTTTTCAGTTTAGGTGGTTTATTAAGATTTATTTATTTATTTTCAATAATCTCACTATTTTCTGTTTGATTATTAAAATTTAATTCCTCATAAATATTATTAGAAGTATCATTAAACCTAACGTTTTTTAATATATTTTCATAAGTTTCAGAATTTTCCTTTTAACAATTTTGGTAAGTTATATTTTAATTTTCTAAAATATTTTCGGTTTTATTCACAAATGAGCTTGTACTGGCATTAAGATTATCGTATAATCTTAAATTATCTTTTGATATTTCTGAAAGGCTGTCTGAAGTTAATTTATTGATTTTACTTGTGTCAGGGCTCGAATCGCTCAAATCAGATATTCCTGCTTCTTTTTCTAATTTATTAAAATCTATTTTATTAACTTTTGCTTTAATTAAAATTAAATCACATTCTTCTTTGCTTAATATGTTATCTATGTCGACTAATGGTATAGTGCCTTTTAATTATCTACCAAGTTTTGCTCTTAATTCTCTAGACTTACCAGTTGATTTTAATTTTTTGTTTTTGCAATATTGAATAAGAAATGGTTTTATGAGAGTATAGATTTCTGTTAAAGTATTTATTTAAATTATAAACTTGAAAAATTAATTTAAATAATCCTAAATCTATACTTAGACATATTAACTGTGTTTAATTATAATTAATTACTTTTAACTAAAATTGTATACCTAAATTACAATATTGTTAGAATCCCTACAAATTTAAATTATTAAGAAGTTTTATAAATTTATTGTAAGAAAAATTTATTAGGAGTGTTTAAACAGCAAATTTATACTACTAGATTAATTATATTCTAATACAAAACTAATTAAATAATAAAATTACTACTAAAATTAAAATATAAATTAATTAACGCCAAAAACATTTATATTGGTAAACGAAGAATTATTTGTAATTATAGATCGCATATAAACAAATGTATTATAATGAAAGCCATTAGCCCTCGACAAAAAAATGTTAAGTTATAGCATTGATTATGAATACTATTATTTCATATCATTATTCTTATTTATCCTTTTCTCATTTTTACTATTTTCCCATAGGTACATAAGAATGTCATGTTTTTTTTTAATCATCGGATTTCAGTATGGTTAGGTTAGGTTGGGATTTCAATAGCGCATATAGGGAGGAGGCCCCCCGGGCCCATACTAAAATTGCAGGTTCAATTAAAACATTGCATGCTTGTTCACGCTGTTTACAGTTTTTTAACATTACCTATAAGTTAGTTAAAAACATTTTTGACGAATCAGTAATGAAATATTAGATTGTCATGACTTCCTTTGATGATTTCGATATTAAATTCATAGTACAAATAACATTAAAATATATACCTAAATTAAACTGTCAATATTTCTTTCAAAAAAAATATAAAAACTAATTTTACATACCTGCCTAATAATTATAAAATAAAATTGCTCAATATATATTTGTATTGTCTATGTCATAATTACAACCTCTCGGTTCCCTAAAATATATAATTATGTTAGTGCAGTGTACAAGTGATTATAACTTATTTTAATACCTTTTAATGTATTTCTTTTAAAAATTAAATTAACTTAACTTATTAATTGAAGTTAAGTTAATTTAACAGTATTTGTTAACTTAATTTAAACTTAATTGATGTATACAAAATGTCTATTAACTTTAGTTTTAATTTAATTGAAAAAAACTACTTAACTTAACTAAACTGAGTTAAAAAATATCATTAACTTGACAAGCCTTGAGAATATCTAATTTTGAAGTATAAACACATAATGCACATTTTATTTCAAAAAAATGATCAAACCTCAACTCTCAATTAACAGCTAACTAAAAATATATACTGTAGTATACATAATAGACTCTACAACCATTGAACCATAGGTTAAATATTCTATAGTATTTTTAATCTATACTATAACATACAATATACAATATTATATTATATAAATTATAAATACATCAATATATTTCTGTAATCAGCAAAGCGACAGAAAATTAACATTACGTACTAAATATAACATAAAATTCTATTTTATAAGTTTTTTCCCACTTCACTTAATATTTTAAAACAACTTTAAAACGTTTTTTTATTTTTCTTAAAGGGTTTTGGTATCAACAGTTATAGTCTTTAATAAATATTAAAAACAAATTACGTTTATTTTCGATTCTATTATTTACAGAGGGTTTTCGGTTTTTTAACAGGTTCTTTTCAGTCCTGTCTCAGTTCCTAATTATAATTGGTAAATTTATTATTTTAAATATAGATTTTTATTAATTATGTATATGTTTAGGTACTATAAGTATGTATGTAATGCTGTATTTCTCTGTAAATGTAGTATCCATATTTTGTGTCTACATAATACATATATTTAATTTTTATTTATGTATTTCATTCAATAAATATCCGATAAAATATCTTTAACAATACAGTTAATACAATAAAGTAAATCAAGAAATCCATGTAAATTATTCATTTGGTTTACAATTGTATTAACATATTGTTACAACGATTCAAACTGTATAATATTGTATAAACTCGCTCCCGTGCTTTTTACTTATTACTCCGGTAAATATTGACAGTTTTTTGTGTTCTTTATCTTGATCTATTCTAAAAAGTGCGCTTTCAGACCGGTGTCGTTTTTGAGTCGGTCTGACCAATACCCTCCCCTCAAGAGCAACTATTAGTGCTTCCAGCTTATTCACGGCCGCTGTAGAAACGTGAGTTCAATCTTATTTTTATCGGTACAAAGCTCGAAAACCCGTGTCAGTCGTTATCGCGTTATCTGAGAGATTAGACCCGCGCACTGACCCGGGCGTTATACACTGTGTGCGTTTTATAGTTGAAACAACATTTATAAATATAAATATAAACATATACATCGTGATGCAGTGATCGTTAGTTGTCCGCTCATCAACCCGCACATCTCATCAGCCCGTCTTCTTACCTGCAGCTTTGGTTGCCTACCTTATCTTACAAGGCGTATTCATTTAAATGAATCAGAGCTCACCCTCAAGGATCTCCACCCGATCAACCACTGCTGGCAATATTGCTCCTGTAATGTCTGGCAAGTCTTCTAAACCAGCCTCTTCTTCTTCCGATCTGTTGACCCTTGTTGTTTTTAACAACACTATGGCTGAACATCAAAAAACACAAAAAGAAACCCTGGCCCAATGCAAACGCTTGTGTGAATCTCAAAATGCTCAATTTTCTGAGCTCAATGAAAACTTAGGTCGTCTTTCCTCTCAGGTTGTTGAATTAAAATCTGAGAACGACAAACTCCAAAAAATCATCTCTAGTCTCAGCAATCGAGTCCAAGATCTTGAATCTGCAAACAGTAGTCGTCTTATCTCCTCTGCTGACACCTTTCCTAGCATTTTCCATGAGATCACGGAACGTGAGCGCTGTTCTCGAAATGTCATTATTCGTGGTGCTCAAGAATCTTCTTCTTCTGTATTAGAAGATAGAGTCTCTAATGACGTCCTAAAAATAACCGAGGCTATCAAACCGTACTTTCCTGAATTACCATCAGACTTTAAAGCAATAAGGCTAGGTAAACCCAGTGATCGAGGTCCCCGACCACTCAAGGTTTTCTTCCAGTCCAAAGAAATAGCCCAGAAACTTGTCTCAGACTATAATACTAATATCAGATCTTCTCATACTGACAATATGCGCCATCCCATTTCGGTTACTCGTGATCGCACTCCCAGTGAGCGTGAAGCAATTCGTCGCGTATACACTGATTTGGAAAATCGTAAAAAGAACGGTGATTCTGACTTAGTAATCAAATACAGAGATGGACTCCCCTATATTGTACCGGCCCGCAGATCATCCCAGGACAGACGCCATCAAACATCAAACTCGGCCTTTACCCAATCAAAAAACTAACAGTACTCGACTGTTCGCTGCCTAGGCAAGCACTCCGTCGCCTCAACAAAACTGTAAAAAATGACTCATGCTACTACTCCTGCTTAACTGATCCACTCTGCAATTGTATGTATAACATTAAACTTCGTTCTTCAAATTGCTCACGCTGCTACACTGCTGAAATAACTCTAGATTCTTTCTTGCTAGACTTCACTAACCTTAAAGCCTCATTTTGTAAACCTAATAATTTTTCTAATATTTGTAATAATAACTTTTGTGATAATGCCCTTAATTGTAACCTTAAAATATTCTATCAAAATGTTCGTGGTCTAAGAACAAAATTAGTTAGCCTCAGATGTTCTTTCCCCATGTTTCACTTTTATGATATCATTATCCTCACAGAAACCTGGCTGACTCCTGACATAAGTGACAGCGAACTTGGTTTCGCTGGCTTTCAAGTAATAAGACTTGATAGAAACCATAATAACAGCACTTCTACCCGAGGTGGCGGAGTTCTAATTGCTATCAAGGATACCCGTTCCTTTCAACCTATTTCACTAACCGTATCTAATGTTGAACAAGTATTTTTATTATTGTCCCTAAACTCTGGCCACTTATTGGTAGGAGGTGTATACTTACCCCCTCGATCCCCCCTTTCTGTAGTTGAATCCCATACCACTTCTGTTGAACACATCATTTCCTCTTATAAACCAAATTCCCTAGTCATATGTGGTGATTACAATCTCCCTAATATCAACTGGTCTTCTGATGAATTAGGATTAATCGGGACTAATGATCCCAGTATAATTTCCACAACTATTATTGATTCTTTTTCTTACCTTAATTTTTTCCAGCATAATTTCTTTCGCAATAATCATAGCAGTATCTTAGATCTTGTCTTTTCCAACTCCAATAGAATTACAGTCAATTTAGCAACGGAATATTTGGTTATTCCTGATCCTTACCACCCACCTCTTCACGTGGTCCTTCCTTCACAATCTGACAAATCAGTAGTTAATACTCATACTTATAAAGATTTTAAGGCTGCAAACTACCCTGCCATAACGCAATTTATTAACTCCTTTAATTGGGAGTTAACATTTTCACAGTACACAATCGAAGATGCAGCCTCTGTTTTTAATGAAGCCCTACTTCATGCTATCGATCTGTTTGTTCCCACAAAAATATTTAAATTGCCAAAATTCCCTGCGTGGACATCTCCCTCTCTCAAAAATCTTATTTTGGAGAGAAAGCGAGCTCACGCACTCTATAAGTGCTCGAGGTCCCCCTATGACTACTCAGCTTTTTCCAAACTTCGTGCTAAATGCAAGCGCCAATCTAAAATAGACTACCAGTCTTATATAAAAAATACCGAAAACTCGTTCAATCGCAATCCCTCACTATTCTGGAAATCTATTAAAAATCTAAACCAGAAAAACACTATACCCGCCACACTATTTTGGAACAATGATAAGGTTGATACTCCTCTTGGTTCGGCTAACCTATTCTCTAAGTACTTTTATTCTATGTATAATCTATTTCTCCACCCGTCAATATTTCTAATATTAATACTATTCCATATGAACTTCCTTCTAATTGTCAC
This sequence comes from Metopolophium dirhodum, assembly GCF_019925205.1. Taxonomy (NCBI): domain Eukaryota; kingdom Metazoa; phylum Arthropoda; class Insecta; order Hemiptera; family Aphididae; genus Metopolophium; species Metopolophium dirhodum. Next base: position 30,066,736 of record NC_083560.1, read on the forward strand.
TTCTCCCTCAACGATGTACAACTTGCACTCAACTCTTTAAAAAACACCAATTCTAATGGCCCTGACGGGATTTCAGCACGTTTACTTTTTAATTGTCAAGATTCTATTGTTTATCCTTTATTCCTACTCTTTAGGCTATCTCTTGATGAGGGTATCTTTCCAGCTGCTTGGAAAACATGTTCTGTCACCCCTGTTTTTAAATCTGGAGATCCCTCGCTCGTTTCTAATTACAGACCTATTTCCATCCTACCACACATTTCTAAACTATTTGAGTCCATCGTCTACTCCTCAATCAAAAGAAGTCTTAACCATATTCTAATGGATGAGCAGCATGGTTTCCGTAGTGGGAAATCTACTGTCACTTGCAGCCTATCTTTCACATCATATATTTTAAAAAGCTTTGAATCTGATTGTCAAGTTGATGCTGTGTTCACGGACTTTAATAAAGCCTTCGACACTGTCATTCATAGCCGCCTTATCTCTGAATTGGATTCACTTGGTATCGGTAATCCTTTACTCTCATGGCTCCAATCTTATTTAAGTCAAAGAAAGCAATTTGTAAGAGTTCACGGCGTTGACTCTGACTTATTTATTACTCCCTCTGGGGTCCCCCAAGGAGGGCATCTCAGTCCTCTTCTGTTCATCCTTTTCGTTAACTCAATTAACAGGTACATTTCATCCTCTAAAGTTCTTCTGTTTGCCGACGATATTAAATTTTTCTCAAAAATTACATCTCCGTCTGACAGTCTTCAACTTCAATCAGATCTCAATACTTTCTCTCTCTGGGCCCAGCGTATTGGCCTAACGCTCAACCTCAACAAGTGTCATGTTATGTCTTTTCATAGAAAACGTACTTGCATAATACATCCTTATTCCCTTAATGGCTCTACTCTCAAACGTGTATCCACTGTCAAAGATCTTGGGTTCTATCTCACTCCTTCTCTTTCCTTTGAACACCATATTGATGTTACGGTTGGTAGAGCGTTAAAAACTCTGGGGTTCTTAAAGCGCAACACTAGCCTTTTCACGTCCGCTACTTGTCTCCGCTCCCTCTATTTTTCCCTTGTCCGCTCTGTCTTAGAATATGGCTCAGTTGTATGGTACCCATATCTAGCCAAGGACCAATTACGTTTAGAGCGTGTCCAAAACCGCTTCCTTTCCTACGCCGCCTTTATACTCAATATTGCTCACCCACCCCATGATTACCTACCAGTTAGAACTTCCTTAAATATCCCTACTCTCGCATCTCGTCGTGTCGATGCTGACCTCTCATTCATCACCTCCCTCCTCAACGGCTCAATAGATGCCCCTAACCTTCTGTCCTCAATCTCTTTCCGCGTTCCTGTGCATTTCACTAGAAATCACTCTTTATACCTTGTCTCCTCTCACCGTACTAACTACTCCTCTAATAATCCATTAGATAGAATGCTCCGCCTACTTAATAGCTCCTGATCTTTGGCTGACTATATTATTGTTTATCTCTACTGAATGTTTTTGTCTTTAGTTTATTTTACCTTAGCATGTACTCTTCTAGCTGAACGCTGTTTAGTATAAGTTTAAACTTAAGTCTATAATTATAACTATATTTTCCATGTATTTTATTTCATTATTATCACTTCATGTTAATCTACTAATTGTACAATGTATTTATAAATTGCCGCTTGGCGTTAAATAAATAAATAAATAAATAAATAAATAAATAAATAAATAAATAAATAAATTGTATACTCCATTTACCTATGATTTACAATTTAATATTTTGATATATGTTAAATAAATGTTTCTTGAAATATACATTTCACGATATTATAATCTAATATTTTTTAATACATTTTAATAGCAGTATGGGTTAAGATTATTTTTTAAGATATCCTAGTATTACTGTATACCAGTGTTTCTCAACATTTTTGTAGCAATACGCCAAATTAAATAATATTCAATTTTTTAGAGCCCCTTAAATATATAATATTTTTGTACACATGCAGACCCGGATTTGTGTTGGTGGGCTATCGAGAAAATCTTGGTGTATCAATCAAAATATGGGCTGGTTATGAGTTTGGCCATAATTTTATTTTTATATGATAATGAGAACAACCATGATTAGAAAATATACATTTAATTGAATTATTAAACTGTACAGTAGCTGTATCTCTAATCTAGTGTTTCCCAGGAGGACAGAGGATTCCTCCCTAGGGTGAAAAATTAAGGTACTGCATGGGGGTCATATAGCGATGATGTAATTGTAAGAATAAAATATAAAATATTCAAAATTATAGTCTCTTCAATGACAACAAAACACAAATAAAGAAAAGCAGTATTACCTGTGTTTTTAATTTATCTCCTATTACTGATTTTGATAACAAAAAAAAAAAAATATGTATGTTGGTCTCCCTCGATAATTTGAAATGTCTGACTGTGGTTATTCAACTTTAATCTTAATATTTAACCAAAATAAACCTATGTAATAGTACAATAGGTAAACAGTTGTTGACATCAAATAAAACGTAGTCAATCTGAATATGGGTTCCGTAAATCACAAGTTTGTCGCTCGCTGATAAAAGGAAAGCGATTATAACAGTTGAAGCTGATGAAAAAATTTTACTTCATTGCCTTATTTACTTTAATAACATATATAATCATATAAACTATTAAATGTAGAAATAAATGTATGATAAATTAAATAATAAATACAATTTTCATTACCGAACACTCGGTCAATAGAAAACCTCTATAAATCGAATTTGCTAAGGTCCCCTGAATTTGAAATTATCGAGTGACGACTGTAGTAGTAATTCAATACATATAAAACATAAGTAACAGATATTGCAGATATTTGCATTTTTAACTGTTGTCTGTTAAAACGCGTTAATTTGTTTTACAATAAATATATTTATAAGAAATCTTAAAATATTAATAATTATTCTTAAACTATGATTCTTTATGGTTTTAGAAATTTAAGACATGATATATTTATTTACTATAGATATTTTAAACTTAAGTTGGTGACCTACTGGTTGAGAAACACTGCTGTATAGGTACAACTCCACTTAAAAAATAGTACATTATGTTATATTAGTTAGCGAGCATATTAATGAAAAGGTAAATATATTTAAGTATTTATAATTAACAAATCTACATTTAAAAAGATCTGGGTAAAATTAATGACTATGTTAAAATTAGGTATATTTAATTTCAATAAAATATGGTCACAATTTTCATACTAAATGAGAAGATATAGCTTGTGAATAAATAATAGAACTAATATTCAATACTTCAAACATTGTCATCTAAAAAGAAAAAAAAACAAATTAAACCATAATCAAATAAAAAAATCTTCATATGCTATCTTAATGTACATGGTTCATTTTAATAAGGGACAATATTTGCTTACCATTTTGTTTCATTTGGATTTTTGTTGTCAGTTTTTACATACATGGTATCACCTTCAGGTCTTTTCTGTAAAATAAAATGCAAATTATTTTTGCTATATCCTATAATATTATGTTTAAGGTCCCCACACACTGCAGTGGTGGCAGTAGCAGTTACGGCAAAATGAGTCCGGACACAATGTTACCGCCTCTGCTGCAGTGTGTGGCGTCCTTTATACATGCATATATATTTATGATGATACATTATAAAGCAACCACATTGTAATAAAAATAATTAAGTGCTCACAAGTACTTTTAATCTATACAAGTATATATTATTGGATAAATTAAAATGCTAGCTAACTTATGTGCAATAACTTATGACCTATGTCCCACAAAAGATTATTTAAGAATATGATTTAGTTTTTCACTAAAAATAGAAATATTCCATCTAAATGCACTCAAAACCTTATAAACATTCAAAAAATACAGCAACAAGCAAGTACTTGATGTTGTCTGCCTATTGATGTTATTTGTTTTATCAAAATATTCTAATATTCTCAATGTAAATATATATATATATTTGCGAAAAAATTTTTATTCAAGACAAAACAAGATTATGATCCATCCATAATTCTTACTATTCTACTCATGCAAAGGTTAAAAATGATCAAAAATAAAAAAAAAAAAATTATAGATCATTTTTCCATAACATTTTCAAATAAACAGGTAATTATAATATTACCTATCCCTAAAGTATGCTTTTATAAGCAAAATAGTAAATCAACTTTATATCTTAATTTTAAGTTTAAAAATGTATCTACATAATATCTTACCCCTTTATAGTAGCATACACTTATAAAAATATACATAAAAATATAGAAAAATGTAGGAATATATAATGAGTTAAATTGAAAAACATTTATCCTCTATAATATAATTAATATTCATGTTCTAGTAAGGATTTACTTTTTTATATTGTGTCTTGTATGTAATGTAATCTATAGTAAGCAACTAATAAAAAATAGTTTAAGCTCTGCAGAATATCATATATCATATTGTTGTTTGCATAATATTTGTGAAATCACCTTTTCTTTGCAGCTGCTTAGCATAGACATAATTGAAAGACAAACAGACTGAACTGTTAATACTGGTGACCAGTCACTAGTAAGAATAGATAAACATAATATATGGCCATAACTATACACATGTGGATGAACTGGAATGTTTTGGCCTACAAATGTAACCTAAATAAAAATATAAATGTAAATGAATTAACTATTATAATATATTAAAAAATGTTTACTTTAGGCGACTCGAAAGGATATCCTGTATCAAATTTGAACCGTAACTGAAACTGTTCTCCATCATATAAAGTGCCTATAGGGCCTTGTATATTTATAGTCCAACTAAAAAATAAAATTAAACATAAGATATTATTGATATTTTACGTACAAAACATTTTTTTCAGTAAATACAATTTAATTTGGAAATAATATACCTATCTATATACCTTTATCTATATACCTATATCTAGATAATAAATATCGGAACAATATGTATCTGTATCAATTTGCCTTAAAGCTGCGACCACCAAATATATACATTTTATTATCAATATCAGTTGCAGTATGATAATCTCTATAAGATGGAGGACGTCCCTATGAAAAATAAACCCATCAAAATTGTTAATGGCATACCTGGTAAAAAGATACAATTTTATAATCAAATATTACCTCTGTCTTAACTATACTCCATTCCATGGAGTGCAAGTTTAACATATACAAATCCGAAGTGAACAGATCCGAGCCTTCTTCATATCCGCCAAATATGTACATGCAATTTTGAATGATACATGCGGAATGGCCATCTCTCGGCTCTGGTTTATGTCCAAATACATTTGGTGTTGTCCATTTTAGTGTTTCTAAATTGATAAAAATATTTTATTGTATAAGAATTGTTACAAATATGTTTTATGTTTTTAGGGAAAACATATTTCAAATCAAGAATCAGACCAGCTGTTGATTTCTTACTAATAAAATGTTTCGTTATTAAAGCTCTGATCAGATTTTTTATATTATTACAGAAATAACATAACTTTTCTCTTTTTTGTTTTAACGCAATGGTTCCTAACCTTTTTAAGTCTATGCTTCTCTTTTAAATTTTAAAAAATCTCATGCTCATCCACTTTAAATTAGAGTTTAGACGACCTTTTTACAAAACAAATGCAAACATGAACATTTAAAACATAAAATGTTTAGCACTTTTATCCTGCTCAAAAATAAAATAATGTTTATTTTGAAGGCTTACAGAAACAATTACTAGGTATGGGTATGCAAAATTTGAATTGTATTTTAGTTCTATTAACTGCTCAACTGATCAATAATGAACTGGTCAGCTATTTATTTGTCTTGATGTATTTATCAAGTCTTGACTTGTCATCAGTTCAATTATGCATATTTATTATATGATTTTAGTAGTGAATAAATAATTTCAATAACAACATTACAATACCTTTGTAAGCTAATATTATGATTTTAATAATGCACTGTACAAATATGAATGAAATATTTTAATTAGCATAGTACAATTAAATTACCTACCCTTTTTGGTTCAATTATAATAGTAATGATAGATACTATTATTTATTTATTTTAATTACCTATTTTATAAGTGGCGTAAAACCTATGTCTTAATAGGACGTTGAACCCAGTTTTCAAGTAGACAAAATATTAAATTTGAGTGTTATATGTATTTTTAAATAGGTATTAATATTTAACATGCTCATAACTTGGGTTAAAAATCAAAATATCGTTAAAAAACACCAATGAGTGTACATGAATATTCTGATCTTTGAGTTCGAAAATAAGTCAACTCATTATAATATTTAAGTTAACACCACAATATTGAAACTGCTGAGCATTCATTGTGGTGAGTGTTATGCAAAATTTGAACAAATAGACAACATATGCAAGCACATACAGTCTTCTTCTTATTTTTTTAATAATAAAGAAATATTTAAACATAATTTCATTTAGGTACCTAAATATATTATTTTTTTTTCTTTTATTAAGATTTAAAACAATAAATTACCTGTGTTAAAACAGTACAGAGTGTTACAAGCTCTATTACCATTAAATCCGCCCCACAGATAAATATTAGATCCAAGATTAATTGCTGTGTGGCCATACCTCATGAACGGTACACATGAGCAGTCTTGATTATTTAGCTCCGGTTTCCACCATTTCAATTTTTCTGGAATTACAAAACTAGCATAATACTTGCATATTATTACATTAGGAATGAACTAGGGCACGCAGCGCTATAGCCTAGACGTCCTACAACATTTTACCAGTGTCTAGTATATGTATGTCGATCGGCTTGAATTTTGTGTGGTCTACATCGACGCAGTAACCACCAAACGTAAAAATGCTCGTGCCAATCACGACCGCTGCGTTGCTGACCAGTTTAGGACCACCGGACGTGTGAACCGTGCAATACATATTGTGCGGTATCGTGGAACTAATGGAATCCGTCGACACTCCGCTGGATGAGTTCGAAGAGACCTTTTCTTTGCAGCTGCTTAGCATAGACATAATTGAAAGACAAACAGACTGAACTGTTAATACTGGTGACCAGTCACTAGTAAGAATAGATAAACATAATATATTGCCATTACTATACACATGTGGATGAACTGGAATGTTTTGGCCTACAAATGTAACCTAAATAAAAATATAAATGTAAATAAATTAACTATTATAATATATTAAAAAATGTTTACTTCAGGCGACTCGAAAGGATATTCTGTATCAAATTTGAACCGTAACTGGAACTGTTCTCCATCATATAAACTGCCTATAGGGCCTTGTATATTTATAATCCAACTAAAAAATAAAATTAAACATAAGATATTATTGATATTTTACGTACAAAACATTTTTTTTATTAAATACAATTTAATTTGAAAATAATATACCTAGTCACACTAAGTTGTTGTATTTATAAAAATGTTAATACTCAAATGATAGTTACATTATTGAAAATCCAAGTTTGGATTTTTATAATGATTGTAATTAAATGTTTATATTTTCTACAAAACTTTTTATTTGATGAAATAACTTTAATTTGTTGGAATAAATGTTTATCATGTCTGGTGCTGATCTACATATTGAAAAGATATAATTACTCGCCTCTAAAATATTAGATTATTAACTATAAATTAAATAATTTGGATAGTCTAAAGGTTTAGAATATTGTAGAGTATTTATATAAATCTCAATTTCTGTTGCAGAACTAGTAACAAATACATTGATGATAGATCAACATAATAGCCATAAGATCAAAAAAAAATTCTATATTATAATACCTATACCAAAAAACATAATTAAACCCGATTCATTTTAGAGTTAAAATAAGTACCTAGGTATATATGAAAACTAGACATTTTAATAAAATTATAACAAGACACAGATTACGTAAAGTATAAACATTTGAATACTATATATTATTAAATAAATATTGATTAAACACATAATCAATGATTAATATTACTTACTTTCTAAGATTTTGTTCAGCTTGTACATCTATAGACATACCTGGCGGAGGTTTTTTGGCAAATATTTCAAACTCTTTCATAAGTCTGTTCTATGAAAAAACGAAAAATGATAATAATTTTTTTATACGATAAAGATGTAATTTTCACAATGTATATGGAAATACATACTTCAAATGGAGTTTTCCCTGCCATTTCACGACTATTTCCGACACTAAAATAGTGAAATTAATCTTATGTTTTAGTATTAATTATCGTGTTGTTTGATCATCAATAATTTAGAAATTAATCTAAAATACGCCTTATTGGTAGTTTACTAAAATCTATGAAAGGGAATGTTATATACCTACTCGATTAGCGCAACACGAGAGAATCGCGAACCCCTTTCCGGAGCAGGTTATCACAGTTTTTTTATCATCGTAAGTTTGTCATCACTCAATTTAGACTCGTCGATTTCTACAACTTGACCTACACTGTATAATCGTTAATTTTTTTGGGCGAAAATCAGTTAGCAGTGATGCTCACATTGCTAAAACAAAATCGAAAATATCCCTCGACTTGTTGTGTAAGACCACCTTGGGTAAGCCTCGGAGTTCAAAAAAAAATCCAAGTTACAAAAAAAACGATGAAAATAAAACCGTGATAACCAGCTCCGAAAAAGAGCTCGCGTTGCTTCCGCGATCAGGTTCTATAACCACAACCTAAACTATTTTCTATGAAATTTGTTCCATAGTTTAGTAACCGATTAGTATTCAATCGTAACCGAAAATTTGGAATTAGTAACCTAAATCAAGTACCAGGAAACCCGTTTTTCCCAAACAGGTGCTGGTGTCACGTTATGCCAGCACCCGCACATTGAAATGAGTTATTTAGAAAGTTCAAAACCAAACTAGGTTTTAGTAACCGATTAGTAACGATTCGTAACCGAAAATTTGGAATTCGTAACCTAAACCAAGTACCAGGAAAACCGTTTTTCCCAAACAGGTACTCATATTTTAATCCTTAATATATTCTTCGCATGTATTTTTTATCAAGTATATACGATCATATCCTTGATCAAAAGTATTTTGGGTAGTTTTTTTTAACATGAATATTTTTTTTTTTTTATCATAATTTTAAATTTGTGTACTTATTTATATTATATACATTTTTTTATTATTATTTATTATATTTCATTTTTCTTACTGATTACGAAACAAAAATATTTAAAGAAATGTTATTAAGTATTAACATAGTTATTTTTTAATTCCAATTAACCTATTTAATTTATAATTGTATTTTATATAGATATTTTATTTTTTATTCATATTTGTTTTTGATAAATTAAAAGGCTGTTTTTTATGTAGTAAATTTTTTTTATTCAATAAAAAAATTGAAAAAAAAATACTAATTTAAAATATAATAATGAATATATAATAATTCAGTTGAAATTGTTTACCGTGAACAATAAGCATGGACAAGAATTAAATAATGTCACTAACATAACTGATCTGCAATTAAATGGTATTCCGTCGACTACTATAAAGTATAAACATTCCAACATCATTTTCATTTTCATTTAGTAAGATAGATCTCCGAAACCGGATAGCGGATTTCGCTGTTTGGGGTCTTGTTAGATTCTCATTGGTTTGGAGAAGTGCATTGACGATTTTCAGAACTTTATTTTTAATTAGTTAATTTACTACAGAACATTAAAAAAAACTAAAACAAATTTTATTGGTTGTTTTTTGATGTTTTTCAGCTTTACAGCTTTGTAGTGAGTTAACGATTGGAGAGTTCTGAAAATTTTCACTGCACTTCTCCTAGCCAATGTGAATTTAACAAGACCCAAAACAAGAAAATCCGTTCTCCAGTTTCGGAAATCTACCTTGCTAAATGAAAATCTAGCAAAAAAATAACTCTTTTTAAGAAAAATGTAATTATTTAATTTTTTTATTTTTAATTAAATTTTTTTTCATATTGCCTATGATAAATCTGGTAAATATCATATGCTGTATGCTTGTATTCGTTTTAAGGAAACAAATTATGTCGGTATGATATAAATTATTTTGTATTTGGTCAGATTATTACACATAATTTTACAGTATACCTAAGTACTAAACTATAAAATATAGCTAGGTAATAGCAGAATAAAAATGTTTATTTTGATTTTAGCTAATAAATATATAATAATTCATTTGAAATTGTTTTACGTGAACAATAAGCATGGACAAGAACTAAACAATATCACTAAAAAAACTGATCTGCAATTATATGGTATTCTGTCGACTATTATAAAGTATAAACATTCCAACGGCAAGTTATCAGCCATACGCAGCTATATTTCACAAAGGAGATGACTTAAACTCTGGTAAGTACATAGCGTACTTGAGAGAGATAAATTCAAAATGGATTTGTGCAAGTAACATGGATTTTTCTAGAAAAGATGGTCAACCAACAGTAGAGATGTCTGTGTCATAGTTTTAAGAAAAGTATGAGGTTGTTGTATGAACTATGAACTACAAATTTAAAAACTGTTTGTTTATCCCAATTTACAATCAAATTTAAATACAAAATAATGAAAGAAAATCTCTATTTTACCCAAAATGTTTAAATGATCTCTATTTATTCATATTCTAGATTAAACCTTTTATTAAAATGTGTAGCATAAAATTTTTATTTATGCTTATATAAAATGTTAAAATTAAATTAGTGTAATTTTCAAATATTAATTTATTTAATTACATTTAAAAATAATTATTTACTAGATTAAAATCATTTCTAATTTACAATCTAATAATATAATAAATAATAATACAGTTTATGAAGCCCCAATATTTTCTGTTGATACTAATATATGTTAAACTTTTGCTGTATTATGATGGAAATATTTGTCATCTTATAAAACAGTTACGACAAAAGAACAATCAAATTTCCTCATAAGACTGCATCATGTCGATATTGGTTTCCATTATTTCAAAAGGATGAAAGGCAGCCATATCATGCCTGAAAAATGTTTGTAAGGTTTTTAATTATACATGGAAGTTTAACCCAAATTAGACAACTTGATTAAAAATTAATGTTAAATGAGTAACATCAACCTAATTGTGATGAATTTATTTACTTTAATGATAACGGAATGTGTAGGTCGTTGATATTATCAATTTTCTTTTCTTCCATATTTTCCCACACATTCACCATACACATATCTTTTAGACTGGGCTCTATGAAAAAAGAAATACTTGATATTGTTTTTTTTGCAATTCGGATAGTGATAAAAAATTTAATATTTTACTCAGATCTAAAATATGAAGGTCATCATGTTCCTTAAGATTTGAATTAATTTGAACATACTGATCCGTAATTGTTACTGGTTTGGGAAATATCGGACTAATACCACCGGCTATAAATATCCTGTCATTAACTAATTGACAAATCTGTCTTCTTCTAGCACACGGTGGCGTGCCCTTCGGTAATATTTTCATCCAGGTGGAACTCACTGGATCATATCGATGTATGTCTTGAAAATGCAAGTCCTTGTTCTTGTTAAACCCACCGAAGATGTAAAAAAAGCCATCTTTCACAACTGTAACCAATCCAACACTTTCATTAGTAACATTATGGTAGGTACTTTTGGTAAATAGTTTTGGCATACATGCAGAATGGCTACGCCGTGCTATGGGTTTACTACCATAGACGTTTGGACATATCCACTTTCCTCTAGAGGTATCTAAATAATAAATATCGGAACAATATGTATCTGTATCGATTTGCCTTGAAGCTGCCCAATCACTGCGGCCACCAAATATATACATTTTATTATCAATAGCAGTTGCAGTATGATAATCTCTATAAGATGGAGGACGTCCCTATGAAAAATAAACCCATCAAAATTGTTAATGGCATACCTGGTAAAAAGATACAATTTTATAATCAAATATTACCTCTGTCTTAACTATACTCCATTCCATGGAGTGCAAGTTTAACATATACAAATCCGAAGTGAACAGATCCGAGCCTTCTTCATATCCGCCAAATATGTACATGCAATTTTGAATGATACATGCGGAATGGCCATCTCTCGGCTCTGGTTTATGTCCAAATACATTTGGTGTTGTCCATTTTAGTGTTTCTAAATTGATAAAAATATTTTATTGTATAAGAATTGTTACAAATATGTTTTATGTTTTTAGGGAAAACATATTTCAAATCAAGAATCAGACCAGCTGTTGATTTCTTACTAATAAAATGTTTCGTTATTAAAGCTCTGATCAGATTTTTTATATTATTACAGAAATAACATAACTTTTCTCTTTTTTGTTTTAACGCAATGGTTCCTAACCTTTTTAAGTCTATGCTTCTCTTTTAAATTTTAAAAAATCTCATGCTCATCCACTGTAAATTAGAGTTTAGACGACCTTTTTACAAAACAAATGCAAACATGAACATTTAAAACATAAAATGTTTAGCACTTTTATCCTGCTCAAAAATAAAATAATGTTTATTTTGAAGGCTTACAGAAACAATTACTAGGTATGGGTATGCAAAATTTGAATTGTATTTTAGTTCTATTAACTGCTCAACTGATTAATAATGAACTGGTCAGCTATTTATTTGTCTTGATGTATTTATCAAGTCTTGACTTGTCATCAGTTCAATTATGCATATTTATTATATGATTTTAGTAGTGAATAAATAATTTCAATAACAACATTACAATACCTTTGTAAGCTAATATTATGATTTTAATAATGCACTGTACAAATATGAATGAAATATTTTAATTAGCATAGTACAATTAAATTACCTACCCTTTTTGGTTCAATTATAATAGTAATGATAGATACTATTATTTATTTATTTTAATTACCTATTTTATAAGTGGCGTAAAACCTATGTCTTAATAGGACGTTGAACCCAGTTTTCAAGTAGACAAAATATTAAATTTGAGTGTTATATGTATTTTTAAATAGGTATTAATATTTAACATGCTCATAACTTGGGTTAAAAATCAAAATATCGTTAAAAAACACCAATGAGTGTACATGAATATTCTGATCTTTGAGTTCGAAAATAAGTCAACTCATTATAATATTTAAGTTAACACCACAATATTGAAACTGCTGAGCATTCATTGTGGTGCGTGTTATGCAAAAGTTGAACAAATAGACAACACATGCAAGCACATACAGTCTTCTTCTTATTTTTTTAATAATAAAGAAAAATTTAAACATAATTTCATTTAGGTACCTAAATATATTATTTTTTTCTTTTATTAAGATTTAAAACAATCAATTACCTGTGTTAAAACAGTACAGAGTGTTACAAGCTCTATTACCATTAAATCCACCCCACAGATAAATATTAGATCCAAGATTAATTGCTGTGTGGCCATACCTCATGAACGGTACACATGAGCAGTCTTGATTATTTAGCTCCGGTTTCCACCATTTCAATTTTTCTGGAATTACAAAACTAGCATAATACTTGCATATTATTACATTAGGAATGAACTAGGGCACGCAGCGCTATAGCCTAGACGTCCTACAACATTTTACCAGTGTCTAGTATATGTATGTCGATCGGCTTGAATTTTGTGTGGTCTACATCGACGCAGTAACCACCAAACGTAAAAATGCTCGTGCCAATCGCGACCGCTGCGTTGCTGACCAGTTTAGGACCACCGGACGTGTGAACCGTCCAATACATATTGTGCGGTATCGTGGAACTAATGGAATCCGTCGACACTCCGCTGGATGAGTTCGAAGAGACCTTTTCTTTGCAGCTGCTTAGCATAGACATAATTGAAAGACAAACAGACTGAACTGTTAATACTGGTGACCAGTCACTAGTAAGAATAGATAAACATAATATATTGCCATTACTATACACATGTGGATGAACTGGAATGTTTTGGCCTACAAATGTAACCTAAATAAAAATATAAATGTAAATAAATTAACTATTATAATATATTAAAAAATGTTTACTTCAGGCGACTCGAAAGGATATTCTGTATCAAATTTGAACCGTAACTGGAACTGTTCTCCATCATATAAACTGCCTATAGGGCCTTGTATATTTATAATCCAACTAAAAAATAAAATTAAACATAAGATATTATTGATATTTTACGTACAAAACATTTTTTTTATTAAATACAATTTAATTTGAAAATAATATACCTAGTCACACTAAGTTGTTGTATTTATAAAAATGTTAATACTCAAATGATAGTTACATTATTGAAAATCCAAGTTTGGATTTTTATAATGATTGTAATTAAATGTTTATATTTTCTACAAAACTTTTTATTTGATGAAATAACTTTAATTTGTTGGAATAAATGTTTATCATGTCTGGTGCTGATCTACATATTGAAAAGATATAATTACTCGCCCCTAAAATATTAGATTATTAACTATAAATTAAATAATTTGGATAGTCTAAAGGTTTAGAATATTGTAGAGTATTTATATAAATCTCAATTTCTGTTGCAGAACTAGTAACAAATACATTGATGATAGATCAACATAATAGCCATAAGATCAAAAAAAAATTCTATATTATAATACCTATACCAAAAAACATAATTAAACCCGATTCATTTTAGAGTTAAAATAAGTACCTAGGTATATATGAAAACTAGACATTTTAATAAAATTATAACAAGACACAGATTACGTAAAGTATAAACATTTGAATACTATATATTATTAAATAAATATTGATTAAACACATAATCAATGATTAATATTACTTACTTTCTAAGATTTTGTTCAGCTTGTACATCTATAGACATACCTGGCGGAGGTTTTTTGGCAAATATTTCAAACTCTTTCATAAGTCTGTTCTATGAAAAAACGAAAAATGATAATAATTTTTTTATACGATAAAGATGTAATTTTCACAATGTATATGGAAATACATACTTCAAATGGAGTTTTCCCTGCCATTTCACGACTATTTCCGACACTAAAATAGTGAAATTAATCTTATGTTTTAGTATTAATTATCGTGTTGTTTGATCATCAATAATTTAGAAATTAATCTAAAATACGCCTTATTGGTAGTTTACTAAAATCTATGAAAGGGAATGTTATATACCTACTCGATTAGCGCAACACGAGAGAATCGCGAACCCCTTTCCGGAGCAGGTTATCACAGTTTTTTTATCATCGTAAGTTTGTCATCACTCAATTTAGACTCGTCGATTTCTACAACTTGACCTACACTGTATAATCGTTAATTTTTTTGGGCGAAAATCAGTTAGCAGTGATGCTCACATTGCTAAAACAAAATCGAAAATATCCCTCGACTTGTTGTGTAAGACCACCTTGGGTAAGCCTCGGAGTTCAAAAAAAAATCCAAGTTACAAAAAAACGATGAAAATAAAACCGTGATAACCAGCTCCGAAAAAGAGCTCGCGTTGCTTCCGCGATCAGGTTCTATAACCACAACCTAAACTATTTTCTATGAAATTTGTTCCATAGTTTAGTAACCGATTAGTATTCAATCGTAACCGAAAATTTGGAATTAGTAACCTAAATCAAGTACCAGGAAACCCGTTTTTCCCAAACAGGTGCTGGTGTCACGTTATGCCAGCACCCGCACATTGAAATGAGTTATTTAGAAAGTTCAAAACCAAACTAGGTTTTAGTAACCGATTAGTAACGATTCGTAACCGAAAATTTGGAATTCGTAACCTAAACCAAGTACCAGGAAAACCGTTTTTCCCAAACAGGTACTCATATTTTAATCCTTAATATATTCTTCGCATGTATTTTTTATCAAGTATATACGATCATATCCTTGATCAAAAGTATTTTGGGTAGTTTTTTTTAACATGAATATTTTTTTTTTTTATCATAATTTTAAATTTGTGTACTTATTTATATTATATACATTTTTTTATTATTATTTATTATATTTCATTTTTCTTACTGATTACGAAACAAAAATATTTAAAGAAATGTTATTAAGTATTAACGTAGTTATTTTTTAATTCCAATTAACCTATTTAATTTATAATTGTATTTTATATAGATATTTTATTTTTTATTCATATTTGTTTTTGATAAATTAAAAGGCTGTTTTTTATGTAGTAAATTTTTTTTATTCAATAAAAAAATTGAAAAAAAAATACTAATTTAAAATATAATAATGAATATATAATAATTCAGTTGAAATTGTTTACCGTGAACAATAAGCATGGACAAGAATTAAATAATGTCACTAACATAACTGATCTGCAATTAAATGGTATTCCGTCGACTACTATAAAGTATAAACATTCCAACATCATTTTCATTTTCATTTAGTAAGATAGATCTCCGAAACCGGATAGCGGATTTCGCTGTTTGGGGTCTTGTTAGATTCTCATTGGTTTGGAGAAGTGCATTGACGATTTTCAGAACTTTATTTTTAATTAGTTAATTTACTACAGAACATTAAAAAAAACTAAAACAAATTTTATTGGTTGTTTTTTGATGTTTTTCAGCTTTACAGCTTTGTAGTGAGTTAACGATTGGAGAGTTCTGAAAATTTTCACTGCACTTCTCCTAGCCAATGTGAATTTAACAAGACCCAAAACAAGAAAATCCGTTCTCCAGTTTCGGAAATCTACCTTGCTAAATGAAAATCTAGCAAAAAAATAACTCTTTTTAAGAAAAATGTAATTATTTAATTTTTTTATTTTTAATTAAATTTTTTTTCATATTGCCTATGATAAATCTGGTAAATATCATATGCTGTATGCTTGTATTCGTTTTAAGGAAACAAATTATGTCGGTATGATATAAATTATTTTGTATTTGGTCAGATTATTACACATAATTTTACAGTATACCTAAGTACTAAACTATAAAATATAGCTAGGTAATAGCAAAATAAAAATGTTTATTTTGATTTTAGCTAATAAATATATAATAATTCATTTGAAATTGTTTTACGTGAACAATAAGCATGGACAAGAACTAAACAATATCACTAAAAAAACTGATCTGCAATTATATGGTATTCTGTCGACTATTATAAAGTATAAACATTCCAACGGCAAGTTATCAGCCATACGCAGCTATATTTCACAAAGGAGATGACTTAAACTCTGGTAAGTACATAGCGTACTTGAGAGAGATAAATTCAAAATGGATTTGTGCAAGTAACATGGATTTTTCTAGAAAAGATGGTCAACCAACAGTAGAGATGTCTGTGTCATAGTTTTAAGAAAAGTATGAGGTTGTTGTATGAACTATGAACTACAAATTTAAAAACTGTTTGTTTATCCCAATTTACAATCAAATTTAAATACAAAATAATGAAAGAAAATCTCTATTTTACCCAAAATGTTTAAATGATCTCTATTTATTCATATTCTAGATTAAACCTTTTATTAAAATGTGTAGCATAAAATTTTTATTTATGCTTATATAAAATGTTAAAATTAAATTAGTGTAATTTTCAAATATTAATTTATTTAATTACATTTAAAAATAATTATTTACTAGATTAAAATCATTTCTAATTTACAATCTAATAATATAATAAATAATAATACAGTTTATGAAGCCCCAATATTTTCTGTTGATACTAATATATGTTATTTTTTGCTGTGTTATGATGGAAATATTTGTCATCTTATAAGACAGTTACGACAAAAGAACAATCAAATTTTCCTCAGAAGACTGCATCATGTCGATATTGGTTTCCATTATTTCAAAAGGATGAAAGGCAGCCATATCATGCCTGAAAAATGTTTGTAAGGTTTTTAATTGTACATGGAAGTTTAACCCAAATTAGACAACTTGATTAAAAATTAATGTTAAATGAGTAACAGCAACCTAATTGTGATGAATTTATTTACTTTAATGATAACGGAATGTGTAGGTCGTTGATATTATCAATTTTCTTTTCTTCCATATTTTCCCACACATTCACCATACACATATCTTTTAGACTGGGCTCTATGAAAAAAGAAATACAAGATATTGTTTTTTTTTGCAATTCGGATAATGATAAAAAATTTAATATTTTACTCAGATCTAAAATATGAAGGTCATCATGTTCCTTAAGATTTGCATTAAATTGTACATACTGATCCATAATTGTTACTGGTTTGGGAAATATCGGACTAATACCACCAGCTATAAATATCCTGTCATTAACTAATTGACAAATCTGTCTTCTTCTAGCACACGGTGGCGTGCCCTTCGGTAATATTTTCATCCAGGTGGAACTCACTGGATCATATCGATGTATGTCTTGAAAATGCAAGTCCTTGTTCTTGTTAAACCCACCGAAGATGTAAAAAAAGCCATCTTTCACAACTGTAACCAATCCAACACTTTCATTAGTAACATTATAGTAGGTACTTTTGGTAAATAGTTGTGGCATACATGCAGAATGGCTACGCCGTGCTATGGGTTTACTACCATAGACGTTTGGACGTATCCACTTTCCTCTAGAGGTATCTAAATAATAAATATCGGAACAATATGTATCTGTATCGATTTGCCTTGAAGCTGCCCAATCACTGCGGCCACCAAATATATACATTTTATTATCAATAGCAGTTGCAGTATGATAATCTCTATAAGATGGAGGACGTCCCTATGAAAAATAAACCCATCAAAATTGTTAATGGCATACCTGGTAAGAAGATACAATTTTATAATCAAATATTACCTCTGTCTTAACTATACTCCATTCCATGGAGTGCAATTTTAACATATACAAATCCGAAGCGAACAGACCCGAGCCTTCTTCATATCCGCCAAATATGTACATGCAATTTTGAATGATACATGCGGAATGACCATCTCTCGGCTCTGGTTTATGTCCAAATACATTTGGTGTTGTCCATTTTAGAGTTTCTAAATTGATAAAAATATTTTATTGTATAAGAATTATTACAAATATGTTTTATGTTTTAGGAAAAACATATTTCAAATCAAGAATCAGATCAGCTGTTGATTTCTTACTAATAAAATTTTTCGTTATTAAAGCTCTGATCTGATTTTTTATATTATTACAGAAATAACATAACTTTTCTCTTTTTTGTTTTAACGCAATGGTTTCCAACCTTTTAAAGTCTATGCTTCTCTTTTAAATTTTAAAAAATCTCATGCTCATCCACTTTAAATTAGAGTTTAGACGACCTTTTTACAAAACAAATGCAAACATGAACATTTAAAACATAAAATGTTTAGCACTTTTATCCTGCTCAAAAATAAAATAATGTTTATTTTGAAGGCTTACAGAAACAATTACTAGGTATGGGTATGCAAAATTTGAATTGTATTTTAGTTCTATTAACTGCTCAACTGATCAATAATGAACTGGTCAGCTATTTATTTGTCTTGATGTATTTATCAAGTCTTGACTTGTCAGCAGTTCAATTATGCATATTTATTATATGATTTTAGTAGTGAATAAATAATTTCAATAACAACATTACAATACCTTTGTAAGCTAATATTATGATTTTAATAATGCACTGTACAAATATGAATGAAATATTTTAATTAGCATAGTACAATTAAATTACCTACCCTTTTTGGTTCAATTATAATAGTAATGATAGATACTATTATTTATTTATTTTAATTACCTATTTTATAAGTGGCGTAAAACCTATGTCTTAATAGGACGTTAAACCCAGTTTTCAAGTAGACAAAATATTAAATTTGAGTGTTATATGTATTTTTAAATAGGTATTAATATTTAACATGCTCATAACTTGGGTTAAAAATCAAAATATCGTTAAAAAACACCAATGAGTGTACATGAATATTCTGATCTTTGAGTTCGAAAATAAGTCAACTCATTATAATATTTAAGTTAACAACACAATATTGAAACTGCTGAGCATTCATTGTGGTGAGTGTTATGCAAAATTTGAACAAATAGACAACATATGCAAGCACATACAGTCTTCTTCTTATTTTTTTAATAATAAAGAAATATTTAAACATAATTTCATTTAGGTACCTAAATATATTATTTTTTTTTCTTTTATTAAGATTTAAAACAATAAATTACCTGTGTTAAAACAGTACAGAGTGTTACAAGCTCTATTACCATTAAATCCGCCCCACAGATAAATATTAGATCCAAGATTAATTGCTGTGTGGCCATACCTCATGAACGGTACACATGAGCAGTCTTGATTATTTAGCTCCGGTTTCCACCATTTCAATTTTTCTGGAATTACAAAACTAGCATAATACTTGCATATTATTACATTAGGAATGAACTAGGGCACGCAGCGCTATAGCCTAGACGTCCTACAACATTTTACCAGTGTCTAGTATATGTATGTCGATCGGCTTGAATTTTGTGTGGTCTACATCGACGCAGTAACCACCAAACGTAAAAATGCTCGTGCCAATCACGACCGCTGCGTTGCTGACCAGTTTAGGACCACCGGACGTGTGAACCGTCCAATACATATTGTGCGGTATCGTGGAACTAATGGAATCTGTTGACACTCCGCTGGATGAGTTCGAAGAGACTGACGAACGCGAGGCACTGGTTACACAAACATCGAACTTCTATCGCTTTGAGCTCCTACACAGATTTTTTTTTAGAAACTTTTTCTGAAAACACAAGTGCCTAGAAATCCGGTCTCGAGTGAAAACGGGAGCACGAGACCACGAGAGCTGTATGGGACGTTAAACACTTAAACCTGTTGATAAGAATTAACACATCATACAGCATAGGCCCGGACGAAAATCGTGACGGCCATCTTCCTAACGCGGAATCAGTGTGACCATTCTATGAACTAAAAGCTACCTGGGCTGGTCGCCCAAAATATTTAGAGGCCGCTCCAATTTCCACCCCATTATATTGTTAAAATACCCAAGAATCCAATAATTGTGTAAAACAGTTGCCCCATATTCAAACATTTCTATTATGACATTTGAGATTATTATGAGATTATCAAGAAATTTGAAATCTCCAGTAGGTAAATATTTACTCATTGCCCAACCATAAAGATTATTTGCATCCAAATATTCTAAAAATATTGATTCCTCCTTTTTTTAAAATTTATTCCCCATATATTTATTATTTGCTTTTGAATATCTTTGACTACATTGAGATAAGCCACCTCTGATTCCAGATCCAAACATCAAAATTTGATCTACATCTGTTAATAAATCTAATTTTACATTTGTCATTCCTTACATAGAATCCCATGCAAATCCTGGTGTTGTTAAATACCATAGAGGATCTAATTTATAATTTTTTAAAGAAATATCTCTACAATTTTCCATTATATCTGTTAATAATAAAACATTGATCTTGTTATATAAACTAGTAAAGTCACAAAGATTTTGTATATTAAACACTTTCCACATTTTCTGTGAGTTTTCATATTCATCTATTGTTGTATTTTTATCAGTGAGAGTACTATAAAATTTTTCAATAGGGGGTAAACATGTTTCATTAAATTTTTCTGAACAATCCATATACTCATAAGGATAAGCTAACTTTCTAGTAACTTAATTTAAATGTTCTTCAGGAAAATATTTACCAAGTTGTTTGTAATTAATGGAAAAATATAAGAAAAACAGGGGTGATAGTCCCTACTGACTATTATTTTCTATTGAAAAATAATTTAATATTTATTCTTTAATTAAATCAAGATGAACAATAAAATCATTATCATCAAAAACATATTTTTTACCATTTTCATCTATAATATCTATTACTATTTCTTGAAAATGTCCTTTAATTGGTATGTACATTATTGGATTAGTTTTTATATATGGATTATTTTCACCATAATAAAAATTATACAAAAGATCTTCCTCATTGTGATTACTATCCTTAACAGATGTAAAAGGTTTTTCAATTATATTGCAATGTACATCTAATTATCGTTTATTTATATTATTATTTAAGTTGTCTCCAATGTTTTTATATAAAAAATACATCTTTTCAATCTCTAAAATTAATTTAAAATTTTGGTCCAACAAAAAATCAGTTTTTGAAGTTAATGTAATGCAATTTTTATCATTTTGTAATTTAATATCTGAAGGTAATATATTATTCTATTGTTCAATTGAATAGTTTCCTTTTATTATAGTTCTAATTTCATTACTTTGACTTGTTATAACACCATTCAAATTTCAAAAAAAATCTTTTGTATAAAAAATTGTGAAATTTGTGTCTGGTTTACTGCCTACAGAATTAAAGAATGCTAATAAATATTCATCCATATTATAATTATAAAAGTTAGTATTAATATCTAATTTATTTTTATCATTTATTGTAAGTGTTATAAAATCGTCTTTTTATCAACATTCAATATTGATTCTAATTCATCTATTGAATAAATACCAATGGGTATTTTATAAATATTATTTGAATTTTCATCATCTTTACTTATTATAATTTTACATTCTTTCTCTAAATTAATATATTTTTCATCGGAAGTAGGAACATACATTGTTGATTTATTAATAAGTAATGAAAAATCAATTGTTATGTTTTGAAAACCTAAATATTTTTTTTAATTTTTCATCTAAATTATAATGACAAGGAGTTTTTATCTAAAATTTTTTATTAACATAAGATAACACTATAGGTTTAAATAGTTTGTTTAATTCTGTTATACTATATTCCCCCTTATTTATTTCTATAAATTTATCAAGAATTTGTATTTTACAATCTGTTTCAATATTAATAATTCAATTACCAAAAAACCTTTTAAAAACATTGAATCCAGACCTATTTTATAATTATTTTTATTATTGTAATATTTTTCTGGTAAACAAATACAACCATTTTTAACTTTTATAAAGACCATTTATAAAAGTAATTATATTTTATTTTAATAATTTTATCAAATTTTATCATATGCATTGTATTTTCATTATCTAAATTTTTCAATCCATTATAAATAAGATTAAATTAATTTTTCGATTTTTGATTATATAATGAAATATTTTCTTTTGTAAACACCTCTAAATATCTATTTAGTAAAAATACTTGAAATTTATTATCCAATATAACAACTATTGTTTTACCATAAGTTGTATCAATATATTTGAAACGAGTAACCTCATATTTTTTTCCTTTTTCTAAATCACATAGTTTAACAAACTCATATTGATCGTTGTATTTATTTAAAATTTTTTTTTCAAATTTTCCATTTCTATTATTTATTATAATAGAAATATATTTTTTTTCAATCGCGTGACGGTTTTTTGTAGCGCTGCATAAAATTGTCAATATGATTTGTTTCTACTGTGTTTGCTCTCGTAGTAGGATTTGAAATTAGGTGGGGGTATCATAGGGCCGGTAATTGTAGTGCTTCGGACGATTGGTGATTTACATGTGAATGTAAGTTGTCACGTGGTGCGGCCTACATTATCACCTTAATATCTATCTACCTCAGTCTCCAATGGCTACATAACACTACATATTAAAAGTTTACCCCGCTTCATATTTTTCATTTAAGTATAACTCCGTTGTGGCATATGTTAGAATGTTCATTAAACATTTTTGATTTTAATTCTTTATAGGTTCCCCTCATAGTATCATAGTGAAAAATTGTTTTCAAAGATTTTTGAATTTTTATGACGCGTGCCCCATTCGGACACGCGTGAAATATCGAACAAATAATATAGTTATATTCTAGGCATTTTGTGTTCGGAAGCTGTACCTGTATTTTGCAATTCAATTTTGTGAAAAATATTTTAATTATTAATGCAATTCACGAATATATTGTTAATAATAGGTCATGAATGTAAAAAATATTTTAATTATTAATATATTTAAATTTTGTTAAAAATTTTTTGGGGGATTTTATGAAAAACATTGTAATTATTATTGCATTTCGATTTTTAATTATTAATAATATATTTTTTTGTGAAAAATATTTTGGGGGATTTTGCAATTCAATTTTGTGAAAAGTGTTTTAATTATTATTGCATTTTGATTTTTTAATTATTAATAAAATATTACATTTCAATTTTTAATTAATAATAAAATAAGTTTTGTAAAAAATATTTTAATTATTATTGCATTTCAATTTTCTGATCTTTTTGCATATTATTTTCTTTGTGATCTTTTATTAATGATATAATGCATTGCGCCAGGAATGGTACATATATACTACTTGTACACAATACATAATATATTATATACATAAGGATTTAATAATAAATTGTATAGTAAATTAACTTACCCTAACTGCAGATTTTTCATATGTTCGATGAATGAAATAAGAAAAAATAGATTTAGAAAGAATATATATTATTTAAAATACAAAATATTTTACTAAATACCTATACAAGTAAAATATAATCCTCTACGTATGAGTCATAAGTGTCAGCCGGGGACATACGCCGCGAGAGTACCTACTGTGGTCGAGATCTGGCCAATGGGTGTCGTCTAAGGCTAGAGAAAAACGAATGTAGATAAGGACATTATTAATATACAATAAAATATATTATGTAAGTAATGAAGATTAAACGATGATGTCATTCTTGTTGGAAATTAATTTAAAAGAGTGGCTTTCGTTGTAGTACCATTTGGTTGAAAACCCAAATGACTGGTAAATCAGAATAATGTTAAAAAAATAAATCATTAGAAAAAAAATGTCTTCATATTTTTGACATATAAATTAAAAATTAAATATCTGTCTTGCAAAAAAAAAAACAATTTAAAAAAAATCAATTTAGCTACCTATATAAATAAAAACTTAAATATTAATCGTATTAAAATAAATCATGAACAAAATGTTTGTATTTTATCTATAATTATATTTTTTTATGATTTTCACATCATAACATTTAGCTTATTATTATTTAGAAATTATTTTTTGAGCTTTTCAATTCCAAAATCATGTATTCAAATAAAATGTTGGAGAGTGCGATATTACCCTATATTTTTTTCAGGTAAAAATACCTATGTAGGAGTTTACATTTGGCCATGTATTGTAGTAGGTACCAAACGCGCAAAAATAGTATATAAACCTTATAACATATACGTGTATACCTATTTAATCATATTATATAATCTATTATTTGTATATATTAATATACAAGGATTATGTATGTACAAGGAGATAATAATATTATTATGTAGATAAGGACATTTAATTTACGATAAAATATATATAATGAAGATTAAACAATGATGTCATTCTTGTTGGCAATTAATTATAAAAAGTTGCTAATGGTTATCATTACAGTAGGTACCGACTGATCGAAACTAAAAAGAAATAGATCAGACGGCCTAATATATTATTTTTTATAACAATAATAAGTAATAACCTATAATGAAATCAATAATTGAAATAATAATTTGATTTTCAACTTCAGTATCTTGTTCGGTTGAAAAGTGAATCTTGTTGATTCTTGGGGATGTCAACATTTAAAATTACCAGAAATTTTCCAAAGCACCGTGGATAACAAAAAAAAATTAATTAGGTATACGCAAAATCGGTCTTGGTGTAACTCTAAAACAAATAACCTTAGACACATGAAATTTTCACTGAAATATTATGTCGTATGTTCCATACATGTATATACGCATGTGAATATATTTACGAACC
Source organism: Metopolophium dirhodum (assembly GCF_019925205.1). Lineage (NCBI taxonomy): Eukaryota > Metazoa > Arthropoda > Insecta > Hemiptera > Aphididae > Metopolophium > Metopolophium dirhodum. The sequence continues at coordinate 30,092,204 of NC_083560.1, forward strand.
TTGATTCTTCAAATAGTTGTTGATTACACATTTAGAAAGTATTTAAGTAATTTTTGCTGATAAGAGGTTACGTACATTTGATTAAGTTACCTACCTATAATAGGACTTAGAAGTTCTTACTAGTTACTACGTAGGTAGGATGGGGGTCAATAGGAACGTAGAAGTGAATATGAAAGAATGTAGAATAACATGTATGCATCATCATCTTCCATTTTTCACTTTTTATGATTGTAACAATTTTTTATATAATTACCAAGCCCACCACCCTCAATTTAAAAGTAGGTATTGTGTATATTAATGACTACATGGTAATTAATTGTCTTTCTGTGGAAAGCATCATATTTTATTTTATAGGCATACTCAAAGAAAGTGGTGTCATTTGGTGGTTCCCCCTTGTCATTAGCGGGCCATATTATTAAATAAAATGTGTTTGTTATATATTGTTTAATTATTATAGACATCTAACGCAAAAAGATACATGGGAAACAAATTTGAGAACATTTCAGCATTTCAAAAACAGTCCAATGACAATGTTGAAGTTGAACGTAATACCCCAAGCATGATGGTAATTGCTAATTAATAATACGATAAATAATTAAGTGTTAGTTTTTTGTTTTAAAAATCAAATTCAAAATCAATAATACATTTTTTTTTTTTGTGGTTTTCATCCTGATTATAAATAACAGTATTAAATATATACATATTTTTAATGCAGGTATATATTTCTTAAAAACAAAAACATGTTTAAAAGTGTTATATGTAAAAAAAATATGCATATTATATTTTTGTTTTGTTATCTATAATATTATATTAATATAGCTAGTTAGTATAAAATATTTCTGTGACTGGCAGTTTCAGACAACTTCCACATCCTCAAACCAATCAGCTCACATATGGAAAACTCTTAGATAGAACCTGTATGTCAACTATTCATTAATAAACGATGCTTAATTATCTTTTAAAACTACTTTTGTGCTTCTTAATAATAATAAATTAAAATAAAATAAAACATTAGTACATACCTACTCTATTATATACCTATTGTAAATTTATCGTCATCTAATGTGGAAAGAAGTGGCGTAAAGAGGTATTTTGAGAATACATGCAATTAACAAATTTACCCACCCACCCACCCACCCATTTTTTTTATTTAAAAAAACGTTATTTTGAACTGGTATTTGTAACTGTAATTAACTTAAAATAACTAGAAATATAATTAAGATGTCTACACAAGAAACGCGTGATGTCCTAAATCTTACCTTTACATTTTATTACAATACATTATAAATTTATAAATATAAGATAAAATGTTATGATATAATGTTTTATTTACAATTATATCCTCTAAGAAATACAAAAATTAAACATTTAAGATTTTATAATAATCAAATTATACTGTATACACTTATTATTTTTAATGTAATGCTTTAAATAAATATGGATTATTTATTATTTAATATGATTATTTTATAACATTATAAATTAAATAGTTCACCGAACATTTTACTAGAAAACGTTAAAATGTTGCCTAAAAAACTCTAAAAAATTTTAAGTTCTTGAATGATGGACCGAATAAACATTGTTAAGTTATTTGTTCTTGTAAATTTAATCGGAAAAACGTTTTGAAATAATACGTTCTTGAACATTAAATCATAAGAACATTTTGAAATAATACGTTTTTGAACATTTTATCAGAATAACGTTGTACAGTAACACTCGTTCTCGAACGCTTTTAAGTTCTACGTTCTGCAATATTTAATCAGAAGAACGTTTTAGAGTAATATGTTCCGATTTTTGAATTGTTATATGTAACGTTTGTAAGATAGAGACAATAAGGGCAGGCACTAAATAAAATAATATTTTGTTAAATTTTAGGTACCATTATACCTATACCATTATACCGACATAAATAAATTATAGAATACAAATACATTTATGAACAGTTTTAAAAGTTAAAACTAAGATTATACATTTTGATCTGAAACTTAAATATTTGCACGCCTATAATTTCATATAAGTTAAGCTTTATACCGTTTAAGTACTTCAGTAGGTACCTTATAATTACGATTTACGATTTACATTGTTTATCCTCTTCAATGTTTCATAAAAACTAAAGATTGTTAAAAATGTCTTAGATTTTTTTTATTTGAGTTAAGGCTTTGATAACTGTGGTCATTAGCCGGTTACTGTAGTGGAAAGGTAAAGTTGTTTGAACACGTGTATGCGTAGCTAAGATTTTACACTAAAACTCTCGTGGTCACCCATCCGGGAACTAGTGGCACCAGCCAAAAGCCCAGAACACCAGGCCACTTTTAAATGTTTGTTTTACGTTCTCTGGACATTTTAGATAATAGATATTATCAATAATATATATATTACATTAAGTTGTGTTAAACATTCAAAGGGAAGTTGTAAATTTTATGCAACTTCCTAGGGAAGACAAAAGCAAAAACCCTATGGATATTTGGTCAAGACTTAAAAAAATATATCCATTGATGTATGTATGGATGTTTAGTTGCTTTAGCATTACCATCTACTCAAGTAGGCAACTACAACAATGGCCAATTATTTATATTATAAAAACTATGATTTACGACAATCTGTCCTACACAATTTTATAATCTTTGATTTTTAATAATACTCGTATTTTAGTTCCAAAAAAATATAAATATTTAAATGTAATATAATGTTCATTATAATATTATAATACCTAAAGTTAATTTTTTTTTTTTGTTAAATAGGTCAGTCAGAACGGTCTTTTCTCCAGTTTGAAATTCATATTAAATTATCAACAAAATAGGATGAACCCCAGTTTACTGGAAGACATAATGGTTACGATTAAACTATTTATTTGATAAAAGTTAATCTACAGTACCTATTCTTATATATTTAAAGAATTCGTTGATTATTATTTATTTATTATTATTATTATTATTAATTAATGTATTAGGTTACTATATTATTACTCATAATAACTTA